>NW_013623625.1:0-716 GCF_000695525.1 Brassica oleracea var. oleracea
AAGATGGCATAGTATAGGGTAACATATATATTTGCATTATAGGTGAAAAAAGTACAGCAAAAGAAGAATAAGGAAAAATACAATACTATATGTAAATGTTAGAAAAGTTCTATAATACTCTGAGAAAACTAAAACTTATTTAGTAATTTAAGTTTGCTAACAACGAAGGGGAGATATATCGACTAAAGGCAAACTCATCTAGACATAGACCGAGACGGCGAGTCATCGGTAGCTGTTGGCGGAGGAGATCCTTGTCTGTGTAAGATCACATGTGCTAATGCTTCAAGGTCACTGTTTCCACCACCGAGCCCTACGGTAGCGATGATCACCATATTGGTGACGTGGATCACCGAATCTTCGTTGTTGTGTTGCCCACGACGAAGGCAGAAGCTAAGTCGTATGTTGAAGGTAATGAATGGTAAGACTGATGCAGGTAAATCTGTTATGGAAAGTGGTGGAGAAGTGAAGAAGAGAGGTTGTGGTTGCGGGTGTGGTGGAGGTGGTCGTGTTTGCGGTTGAGGTAGCTCTAGGGATGCCAAATGGGCTTGTAAGTAAGACCATCTCCATTGGTTAGATCTCTTAATGGGTTCTTAAAATTAATTTAATAATTAGTTGTGTACGTTATGAAGTTTAGAACCCTTATTAATGTAATTAGTTGTGTGAAGTTCCGGTGAAAGAACTTCTATGAGGTTCTTAAATTTTTTTTATTTTTTTTT
>NW_013623626.1:0-716 GCF_000695525.1 Brassica oleracea var. oleracea
AAGCAATCTAACAAATAAGTTAACTCATTAATTTTTAGATAAGTATTTATGTCCCTAATACGCCCTCTCGAGATGATGGCTCTTTGAGCGTCAATCTCGGAATGTTTGGGCAAGGATCAATGGGCCGACTTTGGGCTAGATCGATAATGGATCGGGTTGGATTGTTTGGATCGGGCTCTGATACCATATTAAGCTAGATGGACTTCCAACCTAAAACCAATTGGTAATAAGAGGAGTGACCCATCTATCTTATATATTACTAATGATCTCTTTCAATCCCCGATGTGGGACTTATGTCCCTAATATTGTTGATATATACTATCTCTTTGTATTTTAAAATGATGCTTTAAGTTTTTTCACAAATGAAATGTTAAAATTATTATTATTGGGATTAATATTATTTAGATTAATTTTAATCTTTTATATTTTACATTTTAATTACAATATTTATTTGTCACTAATGATGCTCGCCGTTAATGATCTTTGAGTTTTTTCTTGATGCGTTAAGTTTCAACTTTAAAAAATGTTATATAAACAATTAGTAATATTTTAAATATAGTGGAAAATTTTGTATATTAATAAATTTGAAGCATGTAATCCACGCGTAGCGCGGAAAAAAAATCTAGTATATATAGGGACACAACTTAGGTTCACCCCCTAGGGTGAACCTTTAAATTCACCACACCCTTTTAGACCAATCAAATTGACACATGGAT
>NW_013623627.1:0-716 GCF_000695525.1 Brassica oleracea var. oleracea
CTAATACATAATAATGGAAAGATTACATCTATTAGGAAAAGGAAAGATGGAATTACATTGGAGATGTTCTTATATAGCATTTTTATTCTATATTCCATTTTATTCTATTTTAAAGAAAAAGATGGAATTACATTGGAGATGTTATTATATAACTTAATAATTCAATATTTTAGTTCTGCTTGTGCTGCAATTAGTTTTACTTTAGTCCACTTGGATCATAATCTATATATCCCACCGTCGTTAAAATGGGTTTATTAGATCCATAAAAAGCTACAATATGGTTTAAATAGTTTGATGATAATAATTAATTGCAAGTGTTATATTACAAGTACAAAATCAAAAGTAAATGTACATTTAATATTATCACTTTTATTCGCAGAAATGTCTATATATAACTATCCCATCTCCTAAGAACTCACAACCTACCCTATTGTTCAAAAAAAAAAAAAACCAACATCACTACAATTGTTTCTGTGGATCCCTTTTTTTCTCCAAGCCATTGTACGCTATAACCTTCTCTTATCTTCTCCTCCACCTGGGCGCAGACACACGAAACATATTTATACCTTATTGCTGTGTATTATTTATCAGTTTTCTTGAGCAGAAAAAGGCAAAGATATGGAGATTTTTGGAAAAGTGATAATATCATTGATGAGTCTTATGATCATAGTGATGTGCAAGAGTGTGGATGGTTATAGTAGCGGTTGGGTCAATGC
>NW_013623628.1:0-716 GCF_000695525.1 Brassica oleracea var. oleracea
CGCCGGTTGATCTTCATTCCCCCCTTCATGGTCAGGATGAGAGTCTTTAGTGTTATGAACCATGGTCTCTTTATAAGGAGTAGTGTCCCAGCCTTTCTCTGGTTCCTTTTCTAGGTTAATGCCGAGTCTTTCCATAAGAATCTTCAGGTTGTTAGCTCTGTCCGAGGCAGAATGAGATAGATCTTTGAGTTCCTCCCAACTCTTCTCATCATAATAGGCCTTGGATTCCATGAACTTAACATCTCTGGATACTAGGACTCTCCTTGTCTCTGGTACATAGCATTTGTACCCCTTTTGGTGCGTAGAGTATCCAATGAACATTGCCTTTGTGCTCTTTGCCTCCAGTTTGTTTCTTAGTTCTCCTGGAATCAAAACAAGGCACACACACCCAAACACACGCAAATGATCAATTGATGGTCTAGATTTGTTTAGTACCTCATATGGGGTGGCATCAAAGAGGACTCTTGTAGGTGTGCGGTTGATTAGGTAGGTGACTGTGACTACTGCATCTCCCCAAAACCGCTTGGGTACATTTGTATGGAACATCATACTCCTTGCCACTTCCATCAAGTGTCTATTCTTTCTTTCAGCCACACCATTTTGTTGGGGTGTGTAAGGACAGCTGGTTTGTTGAATGATTCCATGTGAGGCTAGATGGTGTTTGAAGGCTGTGCTAGTATATTCACCACCATTATCTGATCTAAGAATTTTAATCT
>NW_013623629.1:0-716 GCF_000695525.1 Brassica oleracea var. oleracea
TTTATTAAAAATACTCAGGCCATCATAACGGGCATAGAAAAATATTTCGGATTGACCACGGGACGAAAATTCGCCGGAAGGGCCGAAATCGGTAGAATTGACCGAGAAGCTCGAGGTGGTTTGATGTTTGTGTTCAGGACGTGGTGGCAAGCTCCTGGAAGTGCGTGTGTCAAGGTAAGAAGGAGGTTCTGCAGTACATGCAACCTGTACATGCAAGTAGACATGTGGAGCACGAGGTGGATCGGCCAAGCACGAGGTGTTGCGATGCATGCGACCGGGCCATGCGGCCAGACATGTGGAGGACGTGGTGTCTCCTTGCATGGATCCAGGCCATGCATTCAGACAGGTAGAGGGCGTGGTGTCACCTTGCATCTGAGCAGACCATGCTGAAATACAAGTGGAGCACGAGGTGCCGCCGCGCATGCATCCGGAGCCATGCGAAGCGACTGAGCCATGCGAAGTGACACACGGGCTGCCACACGGCCTGTTCCCAATTGGTTGCTGATTCCTATAAATAGGCCACGAGCCCCTCTCATTTCAACCCATACAGAACACATCAAACCTACTTCAAAACGTAAAGGGAAAGCAAAGAAAGAAAGATCGAGTTTCGATAGTTTTCTAGCGATTTAGGAAGTTTTCGAGAACATTTACTCTACTGATTTTGAGTAGGCATCTGGAGAAGGTTTTTTTCAAGTCAAGAGAGATCAGTTCTAGTA
>NW_013623630.1:0-716 GCF_000695525.1 Brassica oleracea var. oleracea
TATGAAATTTATGTTTATTTATATAAGTTGATGTTTTGTTTCAAAATTCCAGAAAACGAATTTGTGTAAATTTAAAAATATAAATATATTAAAATTAAAATTTAAAATATATAAATATATTAACATTATATATACAGCACAAATGAAACTTCTATAGTAGTACATATATACATTGCACTTTGGTAACTGCTATAGTAGAATTAACTAAAACAAACAGAAAACGCTATTTATAAAATTAGTAATAGCAGTAAAAAGACGCTATTAAATAATATTTAATTGCAGAAATAAAAGCGCTATCGTAGCGGAAGAAAAGATAGCACAACGAAATACCGCTATTTAATGTCCTCGACCTATTATGACGGGCGATGATACAGCGCTTAACAAACCGCTATCCTATCGTTAGATAGCGTTATTCGTCCGCTATAAAAACGCGTTTTTCTTGTAGTGATGAGCTCATTCTCCAGCCTATAAATAGCAGACCACCCCTTAGCTCATTCACCACTTTTAAAACCCGACCATAGGCACCCGAGAGAACCCGATAACACCCGAACCTTAAGGTAACTTTTTAGTCTTTAGCTTTCATTTTTTTTAGTTAGCTTTATGTTCTTTCTTTGCTTTCTTTTCCTTTCATACCTTACCCTGCCTGTGTCTAGATTTCCAAAGTTCTACAGTTTTCCGATAAAAGTTTAAAGTGAAGCCGACCGCGAGATAGGAGC
>NW_013623631.1:0-301 GCF_000695525.1 Brassica oleracea var. oleracea
ATGCATCCAAAAAGATTAAAATGAATCAAATGCAATATTAAATATAATTCATATACTCAACCTTATAACATATAATTTATAGACAATAAACACTATATACTATCTCATAAATCCTAAGCTAAATATTAAATTGTGTAAACATAAATATAACTTTTCTTTTAATTGCAACAGAAAAATTCTTATAAAAAACATAAACTGTGTTTTTTGTAAAACTCATTGGTTTTGTGTGTACCCTAAATTCTGCTTCCGCATACCGTTTTCAACTCTTTGAACCATAGATGTACATCCTAGCGTACACACC
>NW_013623631.1:373-716 GCF_000695525.1 Brassica oleracea var. oleracea
CACACCGGAGTGTACACCTTACCGTACACTGGGGTGTACACCCTAGCGTACACCGTAATGTATACCGTAGTATACACCGTAAATTATACTGGGGTGTACACTGTAGAGTATACTGGGAGTGTACACCGTAGTGTATACCGGGAGTGTACACCGTAGAGTATACTGGGAGTGTACACCGTAGAGTATACTGGGAGTGTACACCGTAGAGTATACTGGGAGTGTACACCGTAGAGTATACTGGGAGTGTACACCGTAGAGTATACTGGGAGTGTACACCGGCACCCTAGAGTACACCAGGGTGTACACCCTAGCGTACACTGTAATGTATACCGGAGTATACACC
>NW_013623632.1:0-715 GCF_000695525.1 Brassica oleracea var. oleracea
TGTAGCTGTTAAACTTTCTATGGTCCCAAATCCAGTGGTGAAAAGCATTTGTTCGGATCACACAAACGGGCCAGATGATGTTCCAATTATTAAAGGATGTCCAGCCAGCACCGACCCAGAGCCTGCACATACTGATTCAGTCATGACCTCCACCGAGACTCCAGTTGATGATGAAAAGGCCCCCAGTTCAAAGTAAGCTCGCAAATACTGATCACTCCAACTATGGAGACTTGGAATTTGCAAAGTACAGTTCCATTGTTTGTTTCAAAGTTTTATGTTTTCCTTCAATAATGCTGTAATTCACATACTTTTACTTGGCACCAAAATGTTTTTATGTACTTTATCTTTTATTTGGTACAATGCCATTTAAATAGTTGAGTTTGTTATGAGCATTATTCAATTTAAATTATTTTTAAATTATGGACGTCATCTACGGCACTAAACCTAACAAAGTAATCCCCTGAATTTTTTGGGTACACCTCATTTAGGTTATGTATATTTAAGGTTTTGAGCTGTGTAAACCTTCGCATTAGCTGTAATTATTTTAGTGGCTTAATCACTTCAGATTGGTAAGATAAGTTATGTCAGTGTTTATGCGTAGTAAAAATTTAATCTTTTATTGGTTACCAAACCTAAAATTAGAGAAAATTAAAATTTATAGAAAACCACAATAAAAATAGTTAGGGAAACAAAAACAGCATATAAACCAAAAAAA
>NW_013623633.1:0-715 GCF_000695525.1 Brassica oleracea var. oleracea
TTTTTATATAGAATGTTCTGAGCTTACCAGGGTGTGTTTTGTTGTTGTCTCGACCGGTCACCTTGCCATTTCTCCGGCGGCTGTTGTTATCTGAATCTTCGGGAGTTCTTTTCTTTTCATGGAAATAAAAGCATGAGAAGCAATTCATCTTCTTATCTAATTCCCTTTCGCGAGGAACCCTTTCTCAAGCAACCTTCAATCTCTCTTTCTTCTTCTTGTGATTAAAGATCAATAAATGTCTGCATTGGCAAGAAGAAAACATTATATAATCCAGATAAAGAGAGAACTATCTGAAATTTTATTTTTGTTGAGAGAAAGCAAAGCAAATGAACCTTGGATTCCTTCTTCATAAACATGGTTGCTTCTTTCCCAAGAAAACCTTTTAGGGTTTTCCCTTTATATCTTCACCTTAATATCAAGATCTCACAAAACCCAGGTCAAGAGAAAGAAAATCAACACCAAAACCGTCGGGATACGAAGCGCTGAAGAGACTCCTTGAAAATTGGATTATTCAGGTTTAGGTTTCTGAATTTCTCTTAATATAGACAATTAAACTATTGTGTGTTAATGAATGTAATAGATTATGAAAAAATGGGGCCCGTCCATAACCGTTGCTCTCATGTTCGTGTGCCTCACATTCCTCTAAGAAATATATTTTGGAGATTTTAAACAAATAAAGAAGATGAAGAATGACATGGAGACCATGAAGTGAATA
>NW_013623634.1:0-715 GCF_000695525.1 Brassica oleracea var. oleracea
CCATTTGGTTTTGGTCGTAGGAATTGTCCCGGTATGGCTTATGGTAATGCGTTGCTAGAGGAGATTATGGCGAATCTTCTCTACCGATTTGACTGGAAGATTCCTGATGGCTCTAAACCGGAAGAGCTTAACATGGAGGAGATTTGCCAATTTGTTGTCGCAAAGAAGTACCCTCTCAAGCTGGTTCCTGTTACAAGGTTTTAGAGGAAAGCCTAGGGTTGATACGGTTTCCTCTATATATCAATGCTCAAGTGTTATATGAGGCCAAGCCATTTGGTTTGTTAATAAGTGAGATAAATGTTGGTTTCCGTTCTCCAATAATAAGGCCGTTTCGTTATGTAAACGTAAAAAGTATTCAACCAACTTAATTTAATAATTTATACGACTACATATCTACACTATATAATATACTAGTAGTATTCCGGTGTTACGCGCCGGGGTTCGTATGTTTTATCTTAAATGATTTTACAATTCATTTACGGTCTCAGTAAAGAAAATATTTCAAAAATATGAATATTAAAATATGTTGAAAGAAAATGATATTCATTTGATAGTGGTTAGGAACCGTAATGTATTACTTTGTTTTGAAGTTGATTAGTTCAAAGTAGAATATCATAAGTGGTTGTGACTAATCGATTCGATAAAAGTAGAATAAAAAACCAATATTTGTAACAAAGTTAATTTAATTGGAATTTAAACATAAAGTCAAGTAGAT
>NW_013623635.1:0-715 GCF_000695525.1 Brassica oleracea var. oleracea
GGAGATCAAGACACAGAAGCTGCGAATCCTGAGTTTCTTCGTTGGACACAGAAGGATCAGCTCATTCTCGCCTGGCTCTATGGAACTCTCACAGAAGATGCCCTCAAATCTGTCTACGGCTTACATACTTCTCAAGAGATATGGTTGGCTCTAGCTCAGAAATACAATAGGGTTTCTGCTTCTAGAAGATTAGATTTACAAAGGCGAGTACAAACTACTGTCAAAGGGAACAAAACTATGGCTGTTTATTTGTCTGAGATCAAGTCGCTTTGTGATCAGTTAGACTCCATAGGAGCTCCTATTACTGAACATGAAAAGATCTATGGTGTTCTTAACGGTCTAGGCAAGGAATATGAGTCTGTCTGTACAGTGATTGAACACGCCATGGATGTTCAGCCTGTTCCTTGTTTTGAAGATATTGTCTACAAGCTAACAGGGTTTGAAGATAAACTCAAGGCATATGAGCCCACCGTTGATGTGAATTCTCATCACGCGTTCTATACCAACAAAGGAGGATATTCAGGACGTGGCAGAGGTCAGAACAGAGGTGGCTACAGAGGCAAAGGCTTCTACTCCACACAAGGCAGGGGATTTCCTCAACAGTTTGGTTAGGGTGCTCACAGACAGTCTGATACCCAGCGTCCTACATGTCAGATTTGTGGAAAATATGGACATCCTGCCTACAAGTGTTACAAGCGCTTTGATCAAAACTTTG
>NW_013623636.1:0-715 GCF_000695525.1 Brassica oleracea var. oleracea
AAAAAAAAAAAGTCATTGCTTAGGTAGGCAAATGATTTCCAGTTATTATATTTTTAATTTGAATTTGCATGTTCCAATATCTTATGAACCCTGATTTTGTAATAATCAATTGATGCTAGGGATTGTGGTGCACTCGGTTGTATGCCAATCATCAATTGATTGTAAGTAGTGTAGTTCTCACTGTACAACCTCTTCATGATATATTGTTGTGTCTTTTGTTGGTTTCGTAGGCGCAATATGGCGGGAAAACGAGATGGGCAATGGTGTTTTTCTTCTCGGTCACCACACCGTTCGGGATCGCTTTAGGAATGGTGTTACAAACGGTATACAGCCCAACGGCATTGATCGTGGTCGGGGTCTTAAACGCCTGTTCGGTCGGTTTATTGAACTACATGGCACTTGTTGATCTATTAGGTGCAGATTTTTTGGGACCAAAGTTGCAAGGAAACATGAAGCTCCAGACGTTGGCTTATGTTGCTGTTTTCCAAGATGCTGGAGGACTGTCTTTAATGGCTAAATGGGCTTAGAAAACGATTCAAAATCGAGTTTATAATCATCTGTATCGACTTCTTAGATTTATTCTGTAAATTCCCTATGATGGCACGTAATAAGCACAATGATGGCAGACCATATCATCTTTTGTTTTAGTGATCAAATAAACTCATGTTTTCACATTGGCCTCATTCTGTTTCATTCGATATAGTTTTAGTATTTT
>NW_013623637.1:0-250 GCF_000695525.1 Brassica oleracea var. oleracea
TAGGTCTACCGCGCTTTAAACGTGTTCCTGATTCACGTGTCTCAACTACCGTTCTACCGTTTTGTGGTATTTCAATACAAGCAGGAGTATTTGCAGCGGGTATATGTGATTTAGTTACCATTTTGGTATCAGCAAATGCATCAGGTAGCTGATTTGCTATATTTTGTAAATGCATGATACGTCGAACTTCTAGTTCTGACTGTTTCGTAGGAGGATCAAGGTGTAATAACGATGGTACACTCCATTTGAT
>NW_013623637.1:300-715 GCF_000695525.1 Brassica oleracea var. oleracea
GGTTCTAGGTATCGTATAATTGATGGAGAGTCACAACCAACATATATCCCTAACCTCCTTTGGGGTCCCATCTTTGTACGTTGGGGAGGTTCAATTGGCACATATAAAGCACAACCAAAAATTCTTAAATGAGAAATATTTTGTTCTCGTCCAAATGCTAACTGTATTGGGGAGTATTTGTGATATGCACTTGGCCTCACCCGAATCAGTGCTTCTGCATGCAAAATAGCATGTCCCCACACGGAAGTTGAAAGTTTAGATTTCATGATCAATGGTCTCGCAATCAGTTGCAGACGTTTAATTAATGATTCAGCCAAACCATTTTGTGTATGAACATGAGCGACAGGGTGTTCAACATCAATTCCAAATACCATACAATAATCATTGAATGCTTGAGAGGTAAATTCACCAGCGT
>NW_013623638.1:0-715 GCF_000695525.1 Brassica oleracea var. oleracea
AGCTGTGTGAGGATAAGTTTAATGATTTGAATAAGCGGTTTAAGAAGTTTAATGAGAATAGATTGAATATGCATCATGACCTTGCTCTGCAGCATTCGGTAAAGCTAGCGTTTAGAAACATAGATGATCAAGAGAGTGATGATTTTAGGAATCATCAACTTGAAAGACGCACAAATAGAAGAAAAAAAGACAACATCCAATATCTGATTTGTTTATTGTTTTGGGCCTTTTGGCTCATCAGACCCGAACATTATCTCATCTTTGAGCAATCAAGAATCTACTTTGCAACAATAGTAATAAGATTAACACATCTCGGGTTCTCTCCATTTTTCTCATCAATAATGAATGTTCTTATTTTGTCTGCATTTGGGTTTGATGCTGTACATATGGTTGAAATTTTTTACAAAGCTTTAAAATTTAAACGATTCTCAAAAGCCTCTCTGTACTTGGATTTAAGAGTGTCACTCGCATTCAAAACATCAAAAAAAAAAGTCATGTTTCTTTTTTACTTATCTCTTCACGTGCCAATCTTAGTAATCTTAAACCCTTTTTATTTGCAATACCACTCAAATCTCTTTCCTTTCAAATACTAATTGAAGTCCAAACAAAATAAATGGAATTTGAGAAAACAGATTTATCCTTAAGATTATTTTTCAAAAACTTTATGAAAGTAAATATCCATTCAGGTTCTCAACCACTACAAATACCACCAACG
>NW_013623639.1:0-715 GCF_000695525.1 Brassica oleracea var. oleracea
AAAATAATATGTATAAGCTTAAACTTAAATATAGATGTGAAATATTTCTATTGGTCATACTTTTTTAACATACAAAATTATCTATTAAAAAAAAAGTTAGTTACTTATAAGACAATAATAAGAGTACTTTAAAAAAATTTCTTTTAATTAGGCTTTTAAAAAAGTAATATTATTTATTTAAAAGTTAGTTTTTATTCATTTTTTGTTACTAAATAATTTTTTGTACGTGTAGGATTTTACAATTAGTGTATGTTTAACATTTTTCCTTAAAAGTTAATATTTATATTTTATATTTTCCTATCTTTAGTATCTCTTACAACAAACATTATAATAAATAATAATAATAGGACTATTAAATAATATTTATAATTAAAAATTGCTTTTTATTTTATTTTAGTATATATATTTTTGATTATGAGATAGTTTAACACATATCACATTTTCAAATATATAACTAACATTGTCACAATCATGTAAATTAGCAACTTTAATATTTCTTACAAATTTTCTTGTTAACTAAATATTTTTTTACTATCATGTTTATCATTAATTTTTATAAGTTCAAATTACTATTAAATAAAATTTTAAAATTCTCTCTGGTGAAGATTTTTTTTAAAAAAGAAAAAAATCTTAATTGGTTAAGATTAGAAAATAAATTATTTTTTAAAAAAATCTCTTTTATTTAGGATTTTAGGAAAAGAATAAGTTATTTTCA
>NW_013623640.1:0-715 GCF_000695525.1 Brassica oleracea var. oleracea
TGAGGTATGGGATGCTACCCCGAAGTCCATGGACCCGGACATAACACCCCGAATAAATATAATTTAATTCTAATACATGCCAAACACGGCACCTAAAGTACCCAAGCAACAAACAATGATCCTAGCGAGGCGCGCTCTCGCAGCCCACTAACAGGCCAAAAACATAACACAACTCGAGATAGTGCTCGAACACCGCCCGTGGACGATTTATCGACACTTCCAGGCTACAGCTCAACCGGTCGACTATAGTTGGCCATAACCTCATACAATCCGGCATACAGAAGTCCGTCTCCGTATTCGTCTCCACACAAAAACAATCCTAGCTAAGCATTTACATTAAGTGAAGCAATCAATGTTGAATCCTCTAACAACCTAGTTCTGGTTTAAGCAAAGAACCCAATAACTAAACAAGCAATGACAGACTCGATTTCAAGCAGACGGAACATATTAGAAATAAGTTATACTTATTCGAAGTCCTAAGTCGTGTAAGAGGAGTTCGGGAATAGACTCTCACCTTAGCAATAGGGAAATGTGGTATCTATGAACTCCAGCTGCTCAAATAGACTCTAAATCTGAAATCAGGGCGAAATTCTAAGTCAGAACGGCTTTCGAACGGTTTAGAACGGGTATAGTCAAGGTTTACGGAAAAGTCAACACATTAGTCAAAGGTCAACCCGGTCAACTTTGACCCAAGCCGGTCAACCCTTGACCAGAT
>NW_013623641.1:0-715 GCF_000695525.1 Brassica oleracea var. oleracea
GACTCTAGAAAGCCTTATAACAGAGCTCTTGCTTTGGCTTCTGGATGGAAGATGGTAGTCGACTTCTGATCTTTTGCTGAATATATTAGATTCGCATGCTAATGGTAATCTTCATACGTGACGATACTATCAATGTTCTCATTTTTATATAAAATTCAGACATTCGAGCGTATGTAGAAGACGCCTTAATATTACAAAGCGAACTCGATGCCGTTTTTCTTGTATAGTTGTGTGCGTTGTGAGAGATGACGGGTGGGGGAGACGAAAAGGATAACTATATATGAATCGGTTTAGAGTTTATTTATTTGATCCTTGGCAGGTATAGCCGCCTAACATGGATTTTAGATTAGAATCTAGCAAACCATAAGTCTTTTAATTTTAAGACAGATATTATTAAACACACAAAGCCAGAACCAAACCAACATATAACAAGACTCTCTTACTAAATGCCCCCAAGAATCTGCCTTGCACGTTTTATCTTATTTTTCTCTTCTTCAGCTTTGAACATACCACTATGTATCGCACAGCTAAACACCAACAGTTCCAAGTATACCATACCGTCAAGCTCTTTACCAATCATTCTCCTGTAATGAAGAAGACAGACACATCAGAAGAAGGAAGAAAATTAAAAACGGAGGAATGAATGTAATCACATACTGGTTCAAAAGCCGTAATCTCTCCTTCTCGATCTTCAAACATTCGATGGTTAACATCT
>NW_013623642.1:0-517 GCF_000695525.1 Brassica oleracea var. oleracea
AAAACCTGCATATTCAAAAATGTTCAAATGGCTTAAAAACAGAAAAATGAGTGGAAGATTAAATAAATCTACCTTTACAGAACACACAAAAATACATATCTAAAAATAATAGATCTACCTTTAAATTAGTGGAAGATGAGTACCATCTAATTAAAAACCTGCAAAAAAGATAGATTAGTAAGAAAGACATGAGACAAAACTGAAAAATTCATATAAAGTTTGGTGTTTTCAAGTCAAAGAGATTAGAGTGGGTTTGGAGAGTTTTAGTTTGGGAAAAAAGTAAGAACTTTATACAACAAGAAGTTACCAAATGAAGAAAAATCAGACATAAGAACTTACCAAAACGCTCAGAAAAATCCAGACGACTTCCTGGAAGTCCAGACGACTTCCTGGAAGTCCAGACGACTTTGTCAGATTCAGACGACTTCCAAGAAGTCCAGACGACTTCCAGACGACTAACAAGTAAGTCACAGGTAAGTCGTCCCAGAAGTCTTCCAGATCTGAAAAACATGCATAT
>NW_013623642.1:560-715 GCF_000695525.1 Brassica oleracea var. oleracea
TAAAAATAGAGAAAATGAGTGGAAAATTAGATAAATCTACATTTATAGAACACACAAAAATACATATATAAAATTAATAGATCTACCTTTAAATTAGTGGAAGATGACTACCATTTGATTAAAAACCTGCAAAAGAGATAGATTAGTAAGAAATA
>NW_013623643.1:0-715 GCF_000695525.1 Brassica oleracea var. oleracea
GTATCCGAATTTATCAAACCTCAAAAACATATAATCAGATCAATCAACTTAATCGAACTTAGCATACAATCTTAAACCTCAAGACATCAAATTTTATCATGAATCTATCAACCTAGCATACGGATTCTCAATTCTCAAAGATATCCAAATCAGATCAATATAACCTATCATATGGATTATTTAGGGTTTCTATTTAAAACAGATCAGATTACAAAACTATCAATCCTAGCAGATGATATTAAACCTCAAGAATCATGCAATCAGATCATTCGGATTTTAAACAAGTAAACCTCAATCAATCTATCAACCTATCGGATTATATAAGCAAAGCAAGCTAGCAACCTATCGGATTCAATCAATGTTTTAACAGGCTGGTCGGTTTAAACAATTTTAAATCAGATGAACAATTAACCAATTCACTACAAGAAAATGATTGTATTGTAACGAATATTTTCGTCATAATATTGACATTGTGACGTATTTGTAACCATATGTATACGGTTGCAATACGATCGTCACAAATTTTTTTTGGTAACAAAAATGTAACAATGTTGCGACGTATTGAGACAGTAACAATTGCGACACAAGTTGTGACGATACATAAAAGTGACAAAACAGTCACAATTACCGACTAATAATCAAGTCACAGAACTGTCATATTATGTGACCACTAGGGATTAACCCGGGCTACGCCCGAGATTTTTATTTTTTTCTA
>NW_013623644.1:0-715 GCF_000695525.1 Brassica oleracea var. oleracea
GGATGCTTGACACATGCAAATTCCTAGGTTAATGTTCTAGTTAGAAATGCTAAAACAAGCATTAAGAATAATAAATCAATGAATATCACAACTCAGCAAATCTATAGTTGGGGCTAATCCCTCTAACCTATTTGAACCCTGAATCTAACAAGTAAACTACTCCGACATAGCTAAGCAATTCATGAAACAAAATATAGATAAAAACTGCATAGAATAGAATAGATGAATCAATGGAGTTCCAATCACAAATCTCTCTATGATTTTCTCTCCTAAAACTCTCTCTCTCTCTTGCTGAAAGTAAGAATACAATGGTTGCTAAAAGCTTTCTGCTTCCTAACACTTAGGCAAGTATATAACTATTAGGTTAAAAACTCGTCAGTGGTAATCTTGTAATTTGGTGAAGCCATGGGTTTAAAGTCGGTTGGAACCAAGTCGCGCATCTCGCCTCTCGACATGGATCGATGGTACAGGATGTACATCGATCGATCATAATTTTCAATCGTCGAGGCTTCTCTTCTGTATCGATCAACGGCACTCGATGTGCATCGAACGATTGCTTCTTTTTAGTATCGACCTCTAATGGTCAGCTCGGATGAAATCTCTTTTAAACTTCTAAATGCTCCATAATCACCACTTTACTCTAAGATACTGCTGAACCTGAAAACATGCCTAATAGGGTAGAATATATAATATATAGATAGTAAAACACTTATAT
>NW_013623645.1:0-222 GCF_000695525.1 Brassica oleracea var. oleracea
TGATGTAGTATTTCTATTTTTTATGTTGTATTTTTACATATATTTATCATTTTCGAAATTATATATAATGTTTGTTGTTTTTTTTACAAAACGGTAATGTTACATTATGGAGATAAACCGTCTTTTTTTTAAGTGAAAAATGGTAATTTTACATATGTTTAATGTAGTTTTTCTATTTTTTATGCTGTATGTTTACATATTATTTATAATTTTCGAAAATTA
>NW_013623645.1:314-715 GCF_000695525.1 Brassica oleracea var. oleracea
TATTTATTATTTTCGAAATTATATATAATGTTTTTTTTTACAAAATAGTAATGCTACATTATGGAAATAAGCCATCGTTTTTAGTGAAAAATGGTAATCTTACATATGTTTAATGTAGTTTTTCCATTTTTTTTATGTTGTATGTTTACATATTATTTAGTAATATTAAAATGTAAAACTATATTTTATGCCACGTGTCATCTTTCGGGAGAAGTTTTTTTTGCTGATGTGGACGCTTTTCGAAATTATATATAATATTTTTTTTTACAAAATAGTAATGTTACATTATGGAGATAAGCCCTCTTTTTTTAGTGATTTTTAAAGTGAAAAATGGCAATTTTACATATGTTTAGTGTAGTTTTTCTATTTTTTATGTTGTATGTTTACATATTATTTAGTAA
>NW_013623646.1:0-715 GCF_000695525.1 Brassica oleracea var. oleracea
GTTATAAATTTCAAAACAACACCAAAAAGTTTAGGCTTCTGTATATAAACCGTTTAACGTAAAACTCAATATTTTTGTATGGGATAACACACAGATTTTTAAAAAAATTCAAAAAATATAATAATATTGCTTTAATGCATAATTACCTCATGTACTAATATATGGTGATGGTCAAACAGGTTTGGAACCTTTGTTATCTTCAATTCTCTAGAGAATAGTGATTTTGTAACGGTTAGTCCACTAATTTAGGGAGTATATGAAATTTTACTAAATTAATTTTTTTTAAAAAATTGAATGATGCTCATGAACCATGAAAGAGAGTTTAAAATACATTAATATAAATTTAGAATGTGGTTAGAGATTTTAAAACAACACTAAAGATTATAGGGTTCAATATATAAAGCATTTACCAAAATTCATTATTTTCGTATGGGTTAACACATAGATTTTGAGAAAAATTAAAAAAATATAATAGTATTGCTTTAATACATAGTTGCCTCATGTACTAGTATATGATGATGGTCAAAGAGGTTTGGAACCTTTGTTGTCTCCATTTCTTTAGAGAATATCGATTTTATATTGGTTAATTCACTAATTTATGGAGTATATGAAATTTTAATATATTAATTTATAAAAAAATGGAATGATGCTCATTTCCCATGAAAGACAGTTTAGCATACATTAATACCAATGTATAATGTGGTTAGAAATTTTA
>NW_013623647.1:0-715 GCF_000695525.1 Brassica oleracea var. oleracea
TTGTTCTATTGGACAAAAATCAATCCACTGTTTCAGATTTGCAGAAGAAGGATGCTAGATATCTAGAAAAGAAGGATGCGTTTGTCTCTCAAAATGGTGTGGCTGGTGCCACTGTCCACCACGATTGTATCCATTCCACTTTTCATTCTTCAAAAACAATAATCATAAAGTTAATGAACAATAATAAAATTTTCAGAGATGATAGCTTTAATGATCTTATTCTTAGGCATATGAGAAATAAAAAAAAAAAATTATTCATTCATAAGGATAAAGTTAAATCCAAAGCCAAACACTGATAAACAATCTTAAAGAACACCAAACCCAGGGGAAAACCATAAAAAAAACGATATGGAATTTTAATTCCTTATTTCAGTATGTCTGAAGTTTCAAACTCCATGTGATCAACTTTGTCTGACTCGTGCTGGTGATCCTGTACGTCTTCCAAGTCATCATCATCATCACCATCATATCCCGGGTCTCAAACCATGTTAGCTTCCGGGTTTCTTTTTAAGCTCTCCATGTAAAGCTCACACAAATGCTTAGGAGTTCGGCAATTCTTTGCCGAATGATTCCCCATACCACATCTGTGGCATCGATCAGCTTTGATCTGTGGTTTAAAAGACACACTACGGCCTCGGCCACGACCACGGCTAAAACCGGGTGTGGTTCCGCGACCACGTCCTCGCCCGTGTGCTTTAAAAGAACCACGACCTCG
>NW_013623648.1:0-715 GCF_000695525.1 Brassica oleracea var. oleracea
TACATATTGTTTTTATGTTTATTTGACTTGTTTTTGCTATGTTTTTTAATGGAGGTGGTTTCAGGTTTTGTGTGGATTGGTTCGAGATAAATTGGGTTGGTTTACTCAAATCGAACCGAGATTTCTAGTTAGAAAAACGTACCTGGGCTCTGTAGCGGTCTTGAAAGGTCGCTATGATAAACCGCTACTAATGTAGCGACCCCGTGTGACTGCTATGGGAGACCGTTGCGGGTTGCGTTCTAATTGTAGCGACCTCTATAGGTCGCTATAAAGAAGCCGCTACGACACTTGGATCTTGTGAATGATTTGAAAACGTAGCGACTCTATGTGACCGCTAGGGAAACCGTTGCGGGTCGCGTCCGAATCGTAGCGACCTATATAGGTCGCTATAACGAAGCCGCTACGACACTTGCATCAATTTCCGTCTTTGAAATCCTTGGCGCATAGCGACCACATGATGCCGCTACGACAGACCGCGTAGCTACGAAGAGAAACTGCTACGAAAGGTCGCTATGAGCAAAGAATGTCCCATGATTCCAATCTCAACTTCTCTCCATCTTGGTTGGTGAAACTGGTGTCTCTGGCCAATTTTTGCGGACGGGGTGTGGAAATCATGCAATCATGCCTGGAAATCCCGTAACTCGAACCTACAATCAGAAATAAAGCGAAAAAAAACATAGCAAAAACAAGTCAAATAAACATAAAAACAATATGT
>NW_013623649.1:0-714 GCF_000695525.1 Brassica oleracea var. oleracea
CCATCGAGGACTTGTATGCGAGCACGAGTCTCCTGCCACAACTTTCTAATGAATTCTCCTTGACGTCCGGTAATAGCTCCGACCTTATGCCCCGGAATGATCACACGAAACACGCAATCACCAGGAAAACCTGGCCATCTCTCCGCAGCGCCAGAGTTTTCGTTAGGGAATGCGGTGGCACTGACTCCCGAAGGTCTGAGATTTTCATTCTCGGGTAAGTTTAATGGTCCGTTCTTAACGGAATCTGCGACGGCGGACATTATAAACGGCAATAAAAGAGAAGAATTAGCGAGCGAGAGAGATAAAACGATTTAGGAATGTGTATTGGTTTGAGAAGTTTTTCTTTTTTGGTCTAATGGTTTGAGAAGTTTAGTGTTATTTAATGTAATTTTAACTGGAAAGTAGTTTAATAGATTTAATTAAAGTCTCTGAAACACATGAAGTTACTATGAATTATAGTGTTGACTTCTCTAAAACAAGTGAATTAGTTACTATGAATTTTAGGGAAATTTATTACATTTCCAAATCAATGATAAAAATAGAGAATAAGAGAAAATAATATCATTAATTTTAATTAGCAGGTAAGTTCATCAATAAAAATTATTATTGACCAAATTATGTTTTTCTAAAAAGTTTCTTCTCAGCAATGCAATCGAGAATCATTTATCAATGTATCTCTTATCTATTAAAATAGAGGCATTATAATCTTTTATC
>NW_013623650.1:0-714 GCF_000695525.1 Brassica oleracea var. oleracea
ATATATATATATATATAGTGTTAAAAATTAAGTATAATCGTATTGTTTTAGGTTACCTGGTCTGTTAAACTGGTTTCTTTGATTATACTGAACATCTTCGGAAAGAATCTCCCATGTCTCCTCCCAAACTCTTTCTGGTTTTGATAAACTATTGGACATAAGCATGACAGTAAAAGCATGTCGCATAGAGTAAGCAGAACTTGAGAAGCTTGACCTGATTAGATCATCTATATATTCTTGATCATCTGCTAATAAACCCCGTGCAAAACATGCCTCTTTGTAAGAAGGGTAAAGGACATTTTTATATGTTTTGATGTCATCGAAGCAGGTTGGTCCTCGAACAATATTAAGCAGGACACGCAGATAATAAGCTTCTTCTATACTAATCGGTGCATAATTAATTCTCCCAATACTGAAACCTCTTTTTCTGTCTTTCCACTTCCTCTCCTTTTTGTCCCAAATAAATCTCGTAGGAATTTCTGCTAAAGTAAGCTTCCTAGCGATAGCACTAACCTTGTTCAGCTCAAACCAGCCCAAGAACATTGTGTTTTGAATCAACACACGACTTGTTACTTTCTCAAAAGTGTCATCATCCTTGAATACAATTATTTGCTTCCCTGGCAAATGGAATGAAATCTTCTCCACTGGTATTGATCTGTAATGAATTGGAAACTTCAAAATTCTCCATGAACCTTCACACGCAGATACATATCT
>NW_013623651.1:0-714 GCF_000695525.1 Brassica oleracea var. oleracea
TCCTAAGGAATAAAATTTTATCCTAATCAACCGAATTTATCGAGAAATATTGTTTTTGTAGGCCAAGAGGTTGATACCAAAATCTCGAATCAACTTATTAGTCTTATGATATATCTCAGTATAGAAAAGGATACCAAAGATCTTTATTTGTTTATAAACTCTCCTGGTGGATCGGTAATATCTGGAATGGCTATTTATGATACTATGCAATTTGTGCGACCCGATGTACAGACAATATGCATGGGATTGGCCGCTTCAATAGCATCCTTTAATCTAATCGGAAGAGAAATTACCAAACGTATAGCATTCCCTCACGCTTGGCGCCAATGAGTTTTTTTTTTATTTTAGAGAAAAAATACTATGCATTTGCCCTCGGAAATATGAATTAGTTAAGTAATAATAGCATGGCACTTCAAATTCAATATGAAATTTTTTAGATTAAAAAAAATAGATTATATATTGAAAGAGTAGTATGGGATAAGAAAGGGGTATTTAAAATGATATCTTCCCTATCCGGGCACATCTCAGCGTCACAAACTTTGTTTTCACACCGAAAACTTATTTACAAAAAAAAAAGACACTTTGGGATTGCTGAATCAAAGACGTATAAAAAAATGATATATAAAGCAACGAAACCATCATAGTATTTTTTTAATTCCTACAAAATAAAAAAGAAGGATGGTAATTGGATCATTTATGGATCTGCGTATAATA
>NW_013623652.1:0-714 GCF_000695525.1 Brassica oleracea var. oleracea
TGGTTCTAACGATTAAGTGGTGCCAAACCCTCTCTAGCTCAGTTCGAAGCTACCAAGCGTTTTCTCAAAATTTGTTTCTACACTTTTAATCACCTTTCTCTTTTTCTTTCATTTTGCAACCTACAATTATTTTACTTTCTTTCACAATTGTTTCCTTTTCTTTCCTTTCTCTAATGTAACTTTTTACAAAATAAAAATATAATTTATTTAGATTTTACTCTAAAAGTTATTTTACAAATATTTTCAGTACTTAGAATAAAATCAATAAATAAATAAACTAAAATGAATAAATAATTTTTTTGTAATAAAAATATTATGCTCTATTTATAATTTTATAATATTATTTAAAATGGAATATTAAAATTATAAAAAATTTAATATGATCTATTTTCTGAAATTTATAAATGTAATCTTTTAGTGATTAATGTATTTAAAAATATAATTTAATGAAATAAATTATATTTGATATTTTAATAAATACACACACACATATATATATAAATTATGCCACATGTTAAACTAGTTTCTAGTTCCGCCCCTGGTGATGTGTTTATTTTTAATTGCGGATTACATAGCTAGTAGGGGAATGAGCAAAACGATGTATCATGTATTATGTATAAGAATTCAGTACGGTGCTTTTCGCAAGAGAATGAATTTCCCTGTTGATCTTAAAGCCATTTGAATATCCAAAAAAAAAGAAATTATCTGTGAATT
>NW_013623653.1:0-308 GCF_000695525.1 Brassica oleracea var. oleracea
GCATTGAGATTTCTTTTGTTCGGTAATGAGCCAAACTTACGGGGGTTGATAAGATTTATAGTTTCCCTTTATGTTTAAAAAGAGAAATCGCGAGCTCGTTTCATTGCTCTTCCTGTGGCGAAAAGTTGCAGCAAGGTTTTCGATTTTCTCAAGAACTGTGGTGTTTGCATAGGCGTTGGCCATAGGCGCAGTGGCGGCTGGAGTTTTCTTACCAGCGTTGTTGTGACCTGCGATTTTCCCTTTCGTATTTCCAGACATTGTTTTGATCAAGCGTTTTGCGGCTATGAGTTAGAGTAATCTGTACCCCC
>NW_013623653.1:360-714 GCF_000695525.1 Brassica oleracea var. oleracea
AGGAAAGTTAGGAAAACCCTAATTTCCCATAGGTCCCGGATATCTGTTAAACCACACGCCAAGCAATCAGAACACGCAATTAAAGATGAAAAGAAATACGAAATCGTAAAAGAGAGCAAAAGGAGTTTTATTTCGAATTCGTGTATGAGCGTTACAACAAGGTAGAAGCCTCGGCTATGAGAGCTGTCGCCGAGATTCCTAGTTCTAACAACCTAAGACTGCTAAACCTAGTTGAGTCGCAGCTCGAAATAACAAAAACGGAAAGTTGCCTAATTGCTCTAAGCGCTAAGTTTGCTCTGAAAAAGTCTTTTTCATGCTTCTCGCCTAGGACTCCTTATATACTGGCTCCTAGGT
>NW_013623654.1:0-714 GCF_000695525.1 Brassica oleracea var. oleracea
GGGGTAGAAGCGTCTTAGATGCATTGAGTTCCATGCTCTGGGCACTTATTCTCCGCTCGACGTTTGAAGTCGGTAGACTCGTGGTTTCACTACTTTGATGATTTTGTAAGGTCCTTCCCACCTAGCGCCGAGCTTGCCGGCATTCAGCTCCTTAGTGTTCTCGAACACTTTGCGCATGACGAAGTCGCCGAGTTCAAGGGGTCTGGCTCGGACCTTTTTTTTGTAGTAACTCTCTATCTGATGTTGATAGTTTTGGATTCGCAGCAAGGCTTGGTCCCGTCGTTCTTCAATTTCATCGAGGGCGTCAAGCAGCATCTCCTTGTTGAGTTCGACATACTGGGGCATTTTCGAGCGTCGGAGGCTTGAAACGTTAACTTCTGCGGGAGCCATATCCTCGACACCGTATACGAGAGAGAAAGGTGTCGATTTGGTCGACCCTCGTGGTGTTGTGCGGTGGCTCCATAGAACTCCGTCGAGTTCGTCGGCCCAATGACCCTTTTTTGGGTCTAAGCGTTTCTTGATGCCGTCGATGATGAGCTTGTTGGAGGACTCCTCTTGGCCGTTTCCCTGTGGGTAACGAGGGGTAGAGGGGCTCAAACGAATGTTCCATCTGCTGCAAAACTCCTTGAAGTTGACCGACATGAACTGTGATCCATTATCGGTAACAATCTCGTACGGTAGACCGTGGCGGCAGATGATGTTTTTCCAGACGAA
>NW_013623655.1:0-714 GCF_000695525.1 Brassica oleracea var. oleracea
CCTTTTTTGAAAAATCATCAATAAAAGTGACGAAATACTTAGCTCCATCAAGACTGTCTCGTGTAGAAGGAGAACCCCATAAGTCAGAATGAACATACTCCAGAATTCCATTAGTCACATGTTTAGCTTTGGGAAAGCTTTGCTTATGTGACTTCCCAATGATACAATGTTCACAGAAATCCAGCGTCTTAACATCCTTGTCGACAATAAATCCCCTTTTGACAAGTTCTGACATGTTATTAAGACTCATATGACCGAGGCGTGAATGCCAAACATTAGTCATATTCTTCTCTGCTCTGGATAGATTAGCTTCTCCTCTTAAAATTGTTCCTTGAAAATAATATAATCCCAGGTGATACCGTCCAGACAGAACTCTTTTATCATCCTTGAAGAAATTAACTGTGAGATCTCTTCCTTCATATGGACATCCTGCTGTTTCCAACATTCCATAAGAAATTAAATTCCTGCTCATGCCTGGCATGTATCTAACTCCTGTTAAGATAACCAAAGAACCGTCTGGATTTAGAATTTTAATTTTCCCAATTCCCTGAATGTTGCTATGAGTGTTGTTCGCCATCAACACTTTGCCTCCCTTAAATTCTTCCAAATCAAATAAGAAGCTCTTATAAGGTGTGATATGAAATGAGCATCCTGAGTCCATCACCCTCTCGTCCTTAGTGTATTGAGTGCTGACTGTGAGTATTAGAGGTTGCT
>NW_013623656.1:0-545 GCF_000695525.1 Brassica oleracea var. oleracea
TGAATAAATCTCATAAAAGTTAGGATGAATAAGCTATCCCACCTTCATATCAGGTGATTCCAGTTTTCCTTTTTAGGAATAGGAAACCTTCTTCATCAGTCTAATCAAAGTAGGATGAACCGCGATGTAAGAAGTTGTATTTGGACACATTAAGTAGTGTAGAATCACTAGGAATCTGAATAAATATAATAGGAGTTAGCTTGAAGAAGCTATCCCACTTTCAAATGATGTGAGACCAGTTTTCCATTTGGGGTGACAACTTCTTCGTCATTCTAATCAAACCAGGATGAACCGCAATGTCAGAAGCTGTATTTTGACACATAAAGTAGTGTAGAATCACGAGGAAGTTGAATAAATCTCATAGGAGTTAGGATGAAGAAGCTATCCCACATTCATATCAAGTGATTCCAGTTTTCCTGTTTGGGAATATGACAACTTGTTCGTCATTCTAATCAAACCAGGATGAATCGCGATGTAAGAAGCTTGATTTTGATACATAAAGTAGTTGAGAATCACCAGGAAGTTGAATAAATCTCATAGGAGTT
>NW_013623656.1:600-714 GCF_000695525.1 Brassica oleracea var. oleracea
TGACAACTTCTTCGTCATTCTAATCAAACGAGGATGAACCGCGACGTAAGAAGCTGTATTTGGACAGATAAAGTAGTAGAGAATCACTAGGAAGTTGAATAAATCTCATAGGAG
>NW_013623657.1:0-714 GCF_000695525.1 Brassica oleracea var. oleracea
AAATAATAAATAATTTGTTATAGTTTTATTATTCTTTTTATATGTTGCGTGAGATTTATTTAATAATTAAAAACTCATTTTCACACATAAATGCAAGTTCATGTTTTTATTTTTTAATTATGGTGCATAGATGAATTGTTATCAACTTTGTACTTAAGGAAAGAGAAAACACTATACCTAAAAGTTTAAATTGAAAATTAAATAACGATAATCGAGTTAATGACATACCTTCTTATGTACTAAGTTAATGTTTTATTAAATAAGTTTTAAAAGTTTTCTTTTCGCTAAGATTTTTTGGAAAGGAAAACATTCTATTTTATAAATCTCCTTTTGATTTACAATTAAAAAAACTATTAAATAAACTTTTACATTTTTGTATAGGATTTTAGAAAAAAAGAAAATTACTGTCATATAGCCTCATACAATTATTAAATAATTATTCCAGTTACAAATAAAAAAAATTTAAATTACTATTTTTAAACTTATTTTGTTAATTAGATAACTTTTAGTTATCATGTTCATCATCAAATTCTCTCTTAAAATATTATCAAATAACTTGTTACAATTTTCTTTTGGTTATGACTTAAACATATGATACAAATCTCTTTCGTTGAGAATTTTTTTAAAAGAAAAAAAAATTATCAAATAATATTTTACACTTTTTTTGGGTTTTAGAAAAGGAAATTAATATTACATAATCTTTTACAATTATAT
>NW_013623658.1:0-714 GCF_000695525.1 Brassica oleracea var. oleracea
TTGGACACGGAGTGAGATAGGGAAGATGCTCACGACTGGGCTGTTGATCCAACTGGGTAACAGTCATCACTCCCGGAATAACTGGAGGAGCGGGAGGGGGTGCAGCAGTGGGAGGGGGTGCAGCAACGGGAGGGGGTGCAGCAGCGGGAGCAAAAACCGGAGCGGGAAATGAAGAATCCCGACTGTGGCTGCTCGACCCCCGAGAGTAGCTGGACGAACCCCGAGTGTGGCTGGACGAACCCTGAGAGTGGCTCCCCATACCACTACGACCTCGTGGTTAGGCACGACGAGATCGAGACCGGGTCTGATCACCAGTAGACCTGTAAATTAAATAAAAATAGTTTTAATAAATATTAATTGAAAAAATATTTAAAATTAGTTATAATAAATATATAAATTCAAAAAGACATATTTAAAAATAGTTTTAATAAATATTAATTGAAAAACATATTTAAAAAAAATAGTTTTTATAAATACAAAAATAAAAAAAATAGTGTTTATAAACAAAAAAAATGTTTTATAAATACAAAATTAGTTTTAATAAATATAAATATTTTTATAAATATGAAATCATATTTTATAAATCTAAAAATCGAATTTATATACAAAAAACGTTTTGTAAAATCCAAAAAATCACATTTATATACAAAAAACGTTTTGTAAAATCCAAAAATTGAATTTATATACAAAAATCGATTTTATAAATACAAAAAT
>NW_013623659.1:0-714 GCF_000695525.1 Brassica oleracea var. oleracea
ATAGGAGTTAGGATGAAGAAGTTATCCCACTTTTAAATCAGGTGATCTATTTTTTCCTAATTGGGAATATTACAACTTTTTCGTCATTCTAATCAAAACAGGATGAATCGCGATGTAAAATGCTGTCTTTGGATACAAAAAATAGTGAAGAATCACCATGAAGTTAAATAAATCTCAAAGGAGTTAGGATGAAGAAGTTATCCCACTTTCAAATCAGGTGATACCAGTTTTCCTGTTTGGGAATATGTTAACTTCTTTATCATTCTAAACAAACCAGGATAAATCGCGATCTGAGAAGCTGTATTTTGATACATAACGTAGTGGAGAATAGCCAGGAAGTTGAATAAATCTCTTGGGAATATGGATGAAGAAGCTATCCCACTTTTAAATCAGGCTATCCCATTTTTCCTAATTGGGAATATGACAACTTCTTCGTCATTCTAATCAAACCAGGATGAATACCGATGTGAGAAGCTGTATTTGGATCCATTAAATAGTGGAGAATCACCAGGAAGTTGAACAAATCTCATAGGAATTAGGATAAAGAAGTTATCCCACTTTTAAATCAGGCTATCCCATTTTTCCTAATTGGGAATATGACAACTTCTTTCTCATTCTAATCAAACCAGGATGAATACCGATGTGAGAAGCTGTATTTGGATCCATTAAATAGTGGAGAATCACCAGGAAGTTGAACAAATCTCATAGGAATTA
>NW_013623660.1:0-714 GCF_000695525.1 Brassica oleracea var. oleracea
AAACCTCTGTCCGCCCATTTGTATGGTCTGAATCTCAGCCTGTATCATTTGGGTATCAGAGCTCAAAGCTCCTACACCTACGGTTGTATCCTATCCTTTTACTTTTGTTATTCAAAAAAAAAAAAAAATTGAACTTGTTCTTGCTGTTCTTGGCGAGTTCAAAACTTGTTTGTTTGCATAACTTTGATCCATTTTTGTGCATCCATCATTCTAGTAACTTGTTTTTGGCATCCATCGATTTCTACTTTCCTTTTTGATCAGATTTTCATTTAATTGCATTTAATTTTCTTGGCTTGCACTTCAAGATTTTCCATATTTAAAAAAAAAAAAAAAATTGTACTTTCCATTTTTTAAATTTCGATTTTTTACTTTCCTTTTTTGATCAAATTTTCATTTAATTGCATTTAATTTTCTTGGCTTGCACTTCAAGATTTTCCATATTTAAAAAAAAAAAAAAAATTGTACTTTCCATTTTTTAAATTTCGATTTTTACTTTCCTTTCTTTTGAATCAGATTTTCATTTAATTGCATTCAATTTGTCTTGGCTTGCACTTCAAGTTTTTCCTATTTAAAAAAAAAAGAAGGAAGTTTTACATTCATTACATGCCTTAGATAAATATTATTTCATTCTCTTTTGTTTCCTTGCAAATCACTTGTTTCTTTTCTTTCTCTGGTCGCAGGAGACATGGGCGACCTAGATGGAGCACCAACACA
>NW_013623661.1:0-170 GCF_000695525.1 Brassica oleracea var. oleracea
AATTTATATATTTCTATATTTATTAAATATTTTTTTTTTAATTTACAAGTCTAATGATAATCAGACCCGGCCTCGACAGCGTCGTGGTCGTGGTGGTACTGGGAGCCAGTCTCGGGATTCCAGCCATTTTCAGGATTCTCCTTCGCCCCCCAGCTCCTACCATACATCTT
>NW_013623661.1:296-714 GCF_000695525.1 Brassica oleracea var. oleracea
ATCTTCCCTATCTCACTCCGTATCCACATGGAAAGTCAAACATGGTAATTAAACATTTTTTTTCATTAAAATTTGATTCATTATTAAGCGTTTGTTCTTTTTATTAGGTTCAACCGATCCGGGAACGGGTTCAGCGGATGGATCAACCGTATGATGTACTCGGCCCTCGACAAGCGACATCCGACTTTCACTCACTTCCCTACCGACAATCAGCATCTGTGGTTTCGTCAGTTTGCAGTAAGTATTCTAATTTTTTACTTATATTTTTAATCTTTGATATATATTTTCTACTAATTGTATTTTTTTTTGAGCAAGAATTCAACTGGAATTCCGATGATCAAGAATTAAACTGGAATTCCGATGAGTCGCTATTTATCTATCACCACTTTGTCCATAAAGTTATGGACAACTATGGGAA
>NW_013623662.1:0-714 GCF_000695525.1 Brassica oleracea var. oleracea
TAATTTATAAAAACAATTGAACGATGCTCATTTACCATGAAAAAGATTTAAGCATACTTTAATACAAATGTAGAATATGGTTAGAAATTTTAAAACAACACTAAAGATTATAGGCTTCAGTATATAGAACATTTACCAAGAACTCAATATTTTCGTATGGGTTAACACTTGGATTTTGAGAAAATTTATAAAAATCAAAAATATTGTTTTAATGCATAGTTGCATCCTGTACTAACATATGATTATTTTCAAAGAGGTATGAAGCCTTTGTTGTCTCTATTTTTCAAGAGAATAACGATTTTATAACGGTTAATCCACTAATTTAGGGAGTATATGAAATTTTACTAAATTAATTTATAAAAACAATTGAACGATGCTCATTTACCATGAAAAAGATTTAAGCATACTTTAATACAAATGTAGAATATGGTTAGAAATTTTAAAACAACACTAAAGATTATATGCTTCAGTATATAAAGTATGTACCAAAAACACAATATTTTCGTTGGGGTTAGTTAACACAAGGATTTTGAAAAAAATTTAAAAAAATCCAAAATATTGTTTTAATGCATAGTTGCATCCTGTACTAACATATGATTATTTTCAAAGAGGTATGAAGCCTTTGTTGTCTCTTCGATTTTATAATGGTTAATCCACTAATTTAGGTAGTATATGAAATTTTACTAAATTAATTTATAAAAACAACTGAACGAT
>NW_013623663.1:0-713 GCF_000695525.1 Brassica oleracea var. oleracea
AAAGAAAGATTTTATTAAAGAAAGAATCATATGATTATGGACTACAAAAATACAAATATTGAACTGAACTAAAAAGAATAATACAACTGAAACTCATATCAGTTATCATTACTGAAGCTGAACCTGTTTGAGTTGCATCAGTTTTCTCCTCAAATTACATAAGAAATAGTCAGTACCTAGTAATCATTGACTCATCATCATGATCATCATCACATGAGAAAAGAAGCGACAAGCTCAGCATCAAGGTCGGCCAAACCTTCAAAAATTGTATCCAAATCAACATTAGCTAGATCATTCAAACCTCCTCCTGCAGCAGCCGGAGGTGATAACAGAGCGTTCTTGTTGCTGCAATAATTTTCAGAAACAGCCTCAATCTGATGATGATGTTCATCCTCATCAGGAGGAGTTGTTGATAAAGCAGCGTTGTTGTTGTTGTAGTTGAAGAAACTGTCACAAACAGCGATGATCTGATCATCCTCTGTACTGATCAGCGTTGTTTGATCATTACTCATGTCCTCCTTCTTCTCATGCGATCCTTTTCTTTGATCAAATTCAACGACGTACTCATCACGCAACCTCTCCGCAGCCTTCCACAGTATCTGCATGGACTCCATGGCTTCCATGATTTCTTCCCGGCTCTTACTCGCAAGAAGCTTCTCGTCCTCCCACCAGTAGCCTAGCCCGAGTTCCTTCCGAGCCATGCAAACAGCGAT
>NW_013623664.1:0-713 GCF_000695525.1 Brassica oleracea var. oleracea
AAAGAGTTACATCGCCTCGAAGAGGAGTTTCACCCCAAAAGTCGAAGATATAACAGAAGAACAAGCGTAGATTGTGTGCTTCTTGAACGAGCTTGGTTGGCTTCTTCAGAAGTAGCAGACCTCTAAGCCTAGAGAACAATCCGACTTTCCCCTGTCACTCTTCAAGTTTTTGAGCCTAGACCTCTAAGGTGCTCTCCTCGACATGTTTGGTAGAGAGAAACTTAGTGAATGATGAGCTGAACAGAAAAGCACAGATATGGTGGAAGAACTACTCATTCATTACTCTGTTATCCCCATCTTCTCACCAATGATACACAAGAGGTTTCTTTCTTTCTAACAGAAAAAGTTGGTTTTTATCATTGTATCAGATGGGATGATCGACAAAAGAAACAAGCAAGCCTCACTAAACATCGAGATTGTTTAAAGCAGGAGATTAAGTTCAGTGACAAACAAGTTATCATCATGTGGTACTTGTGCAACTGTGACTCTAAAGTAGAGGAGAAAAATAGCGTTTAAAGTGGCGGAACACAAACAATGTTCGAGAAATGAGACGTTTAATAATGAAAAGAGGACAAGTGCGAGAACTCAACCTATGTAGTGAGTTCCATGATGGCGGAAACAATATCTCCATCGTTGGCTTTAAGAGCCTTAGTGGCTTTGGCCTTGGAAACACCAGCCTGAGTCATCACGAGCTCAACATCCTTGGCTTCAAC
>NW_013623665.1:0-713 GCF_000695525.1 Brassica oleracea var. oleracea
TTTAAAAAAAAAAAAAAAAAAAAAATCTGGAGGATCATCAAACAGTACTCGCTTGCTAATTGCAGATTAAGTATCAATATGTTGAATGTCTTAGATTCACTTTCGCCTTTTAACATTATGATGTCTTTGAAATTTGGTTCATAAAACCACACCCGGACGAAACTGAGCTATAAGTAATGATCAGACTGAGTTGTTGAACTTTGGACAGACCATTAAGATCTAGTTCGTCCTGTTTTTTTCAGTCGGATATACATAAAGCTACATAACTTTGTTTCCATATAGTTCATTTCATAAAAGAAAAAGTTACACAGAACTTACGTAAAATGAGATATTGGGGTTTTTTATATTCCAAGGTCAAAACTCGGAGAGGACGAGTTCAGATGAGTCATTGTGCGTGCAGTTGTCTTGGCCGGTGAGGTTTCTCGGACCATGAACTGCTGGGGAAGTGAATCTCTAGATGCTGCTGCAACTCATAAGCAGAAGAAATAATTGTTCGCAGATGAGACTCTTTCCCATTTCAGGTTGTTTTTTCAAGTCTTAAAGCATTTAAATAGGGGAATTACCTCTCGGTGATATAGGCTCCACTTTAATGTTTTTGCAGGTATCAGATTCTTGAGGTACTTTTGTTGAGGACATTGGCGTCTTCGGGTTAGTGTCAGAACATGTGGCTGTAGCATTCGGTCTCTGAAGTATGGAGAGTATTTGATTTACTG
>NW_013623666.1:0-713 GCF_000695525.1 Brassica oleracea var. oleracea
CTCCAAATCAAGGTAAGTGATAATGAAAAAAGATGATAGAATAAAGGGAAAAAATATAGATTTGATACAAAATGATACACTAATGAGAAAAAAAATATAGCTTATGAAAAAATATGAAAGAATAATGCAAAAAAAAATTAGATTATGATAAAAGATGATATAATGTGAAAAAAATTAGATTATGAAAAAAGATGATAGAATAATGGAAAAAAATAGATTTTGATAAAAAATGATACACTAATGAAAAACAAATTATAGAAATATGTACAATTAATTAAATTTTAGTTACAAATCTCCTTTTGTCATTTTAGGAAAAACAAAAAAACCACCCAATGTCTTCCTCATCAAGTGATGAAGTTGATGAAGCTTTAGAAGTAATGGTCGACCAAGTAGTTGATAATTTCATCGACTCAGTGATTCATCCTCACCCCAACAAGCCGACGAGACGAGCTTATTTCGAAAGATATCGGAAACAAGGACACAATCAACTATGGAACGATTATTTCAAGGAAAATCCTACATACCCACCGGAAATGTTTAGGAGGCGTTTTCGAATGAACAAGCCATTGTTCCTTCGCATTGTCGAACGTATAAGTAATGAAGTTCCATACTTTCAGCAAATACGAAATGCTTGCGGAAGGAACAGGCTATCTGCACTTCAAAAAAGTACGGCAGCTATACGTATGCTCGCATATGGTCAATCGGAAGATACA
>NW_013623667.1:0-169 GCF_000695525.1 Brassica oleracea var. oleracea
TTCGCTTCAATAGAGTGCGCAGGTCTTTATCTGTTGTCGAGGGAGCGTGAGATTGCTTATCCTTGCTGTCCAATTTATCGCGCAGATCTGGTTGCACTGTCGGGACGTCATCATCAGAGGAGTCACAAGGGCGAGAGCGTATGACTTCCACTCGTCGCCGGCGACGCGG
>NW_013623667.1:329-713 GCF_000695525.1 Brassica oleracea var. oleracea
CGTCGAAAAACTGCCCGATGAGGACCTTGCATTCCTTCGTGTCATGGGAATCCCTTTTGTGGTACATGTACCATTTTTTTGGCTCCTCGGAGTTTGAACTCGCTGGTTCGGATGAGGTTGACTGCTTCGAAGCGGAGTCCCGATCCCAGTGGTTCCAGCCTTTCTCTCGCGTGATGGCTGCTGATTTTGGAGATTCCTCATCACCGACCGAGCTAACGTAGCCTCGCTTCTGAGTGGTATTTCCGCCGGAGGAGTGCTGGCGGGGCTCGGGGCGGGTGTCGTTCGTTCGGGAGGGTCGCTGTTTCGCTGCTCCTTCTTTTGCGAACTTTGCTCTGGCGTCTTCTTCCATGCGGATAAAGTTGTGCGAGCGAGCGATGGCGTCGG
>NW_013623668.1:0-713 GCF_000695525.1 Brassica oleracea var. oleracea
TTTTTTTTTGTTATTTTATAAATTACAATTTCTATACAATTAGTATCCAACAAAACTAGAACAGGTATTAGACAATAAAAAAAAAGCAGCGATTACACCTACTAAAAATAAGTGTGGCAAAGTATATTCGTAACCTTTGAACAACATAACTCTTCATTTTCTTATATGCACTACCAATTTCAACTAATGAATTCTAACCCTATGTATATCAGCCGTTAAAAAAAATAACGAACTTCAACAGAAAAAGAAGACAAGCCACCACCTTGTCAACCACAAAAGCCACAGATTATTCTGGTTTTTAACATTTTATTATAAAAATTTATTTAAAATAAAAAATGAGTTAAAGGGGTTATATTAATTTACATTAAAATAATACCTATATATAGAAAGCTTGAATGTCTTATTTTTAATATTTTTTTACATAAATGTTATTAAGATAACATGTACTAGGATACATTAATCATAGTAACTAACTCAGTCCTTCAACGTTAAAACTCGAGACAATAAGATAACAACAAATGTAATAAAATCATCTTGCCATTGACATTGTCTTATTTAATAACACACATGTTTTTAGCACATTATAACAACTATACTTTATTACAAGACCACCACATCAATGAAACTTACATCGTAGTTCGATCATTACAATGTAACGAAATTTTTAATTGCACTGAGCTGCCGCGCGACATCGCGCGGGTACAATTCCTAGT
>NW_013623669.1:0-713 GCF_000695525.1 Brassica oleracea var. oleracea
CTGATTGCACTTAGATTAAGTTGTATGACTTGCATTCTTACTGCTTAGAATTGTCGTAAAATTGAATTGATACCTCTTGTACTACAACTACTTGAGGAGTAAAATTTATACTTATCAGCTTATAAGCTAATGGAAATTGATGTCTGATTCTTGAGTAGCATAGGGATTATTGCTATGGAAATAGATTAATTTACTTGTAATTGTCTAGACCTATAGAATATGAATGATCATTGTATGAGTACTCTAGATTGAATCTTGATCACCTTAAATCAGTGTCCTTGCCCATGGATCCATATTTAACTATTGATTGAATACTTGTTTAGTTTCATTGCTCTTGTGAACTTGATTTCTTGCTAGTTACTTGATACCATTCAACTACATCTTGATTGTTTAGATTAGGCAAATAATTTTTATTCTCATTGTTTAAAACAATTTAGGATTGGATTGACATCTCTTATACTACTTTGAGTTTATGATTGAAATTTAATCCACGCCGAGAAAAATGCCCTTGAAAAAGACAACTGATGAAAAAAAATCGTAGAATTGAAACATTAATATCTTCTTTTATTATTTTTATTTGATAGAAAAGACCATTATAAATTTATAATAAAAGTCTTGAACGAGAATTTGTGAAAATAACAGTAGTTGAACATGCCAATATTATTCCTTAGTAGATAGGAGGTTTACGACAATAACACTGGTTTAAGATACAA
>NW_013623670.1:0-713 GCF_000695525.1 Brassica oleracea var. oleracea
AGACTGCTCTGTAAGGAGATCAAGTTCGATTTCGACAGTGAGTGTCTAGCTTCGTTCCACACCATCAAAGGAGCTCTAGTCAGCGCACCTGTTGTGCAACCGCCAGACTGGGATCTCCCCTTCGAAATCATGACTGATGCAAGCGACTTTGCAGTTGGAATAGTACTTGGGCAGTGCAAGGATAAGAAACTTCATGTGATCTATTATGCGAGCAAAACTATGGATGAAGCTCAGTGCAGATACGCCACGACAGAGAAAGAACTCCTGGCTATTGTTTTTGCTCCTGGCTATTGCTTTTGCATTCGAGAAGTTCAGATCCTACCTGGTGGGATCTAAGGTGATTGTGCACACAGACCATGCTGCTCTTAAGTATCTGCTCACAAAGAAAGATGTGAAACCGAGGTTGTTAAGTGGATTCTTCTCCTCCAAGAATTCGATCTTGAGATAAAGGATAAGAGAGGAGTCGAGAATGGGGTTGCAGACCATCTGTCCAGAATGAAGATTGATGACGACACAACTCTTGATGAAGAATACCCAGTGGAACACGTCAATGCGATTGGTCTGCGTTTCGCGGAACAACCTCTGCAAATCACATCTGACTGCTCTAGCATCGCGGAACAACCTCTGGAAAGGAGATCCGATTGTTATCACGTCGCGAAACATCCGGTCGCCGTGATCCAAAAGCAGTATTCTCACCTCCCGTGGTTTGCTGA
>NW_013623671.1:0-406 GCF_000695525.1 Brassica oleracea var. oleracea
TCCTCCTTTGTGAAGGTGATTGAGCAGTTATGATCATCTTGGGTAGGGGACCATGTAGGCCTGTTTGCACTTGACTCCGCCTTCCGCTGGTAAGCCTTGATGGCTGAAACCGTATCGTTGCAGAATTGCGATCCTCCGATGATCATGTTGACTCTACGACGATTGTTATCGTTCCCTTTGTCGTCTGGCCTCCTGCCGCGTTTATCCCCAGATTGGTTTCTTTGGGGAGATCTCTCCACCGGAAGATTTCTGTCCGGCTTCAGGGGGAGATCGGTCTCGAGGATGAGATCTTTCACGCTGGTCACTTCCGAGAGTTCTCCGGCTAGTAGCTTCGCGGCCAGCCTTGCTCCCAAGACCTTGAAGTTAGTCGTGGAGTGTCCTCGGGACTGGTGGAACTCGCAGAAGG
>NW_013623671.1:451-713 GCF_000695525.1 Brassica oleracea var. oleracea
TCCTGGTCTCTCGACCCAACTGGATACGAATGCTTACTTATTAATTTCTTTGCTTGTTTGATTCATCTTAAGCCTTTATTTACCAAGTCATATTCGAATATGAGGTTCATAAACAAACGAACATATATAGAACATCGGAATATAAATGTGTATAAATTGTATTACTTAGAAACAAGAGATCCAATACACAACTTCTTAACAGTTTCATAGACAACCACTAGTTCATCCCTAGCATCATCTAACCACACGTTACACAGCCTCT
>NW_013623672.1:0-713 GCF_000695525.1 Brassica oleracea var. oleracea
CCTTTCCACTAAATTTCCTGGATGATGTTGGTCACTACGCCCCCATCTATTCTTAACAGCCGTCGAGAACTCCTCTTTCCCGAACCACCTTTTGTCAAATCTAAAATTGTGTCGCGGTCTACTCGCCTGGGTTTTTATTCTAGCCAAAACCGGCTGATCAGAGCCCCATCTCAGTAAATACTCCACATCAGTGTGGGAAAACAAATTGTGCCAGTCTTCATCTTCTACAGCCCTATCCAGCCGGCACTGAACTCGTCCATTTTTTCTCCTCCCCGCCCATGACATTGCATTCCCTTTGAAAGGGAAGTCAATCATGCCACAATTTGCCAGCATAGTCTTGAAAGGGATGAAAGACGTCTCTGGTCTTTTTCTTCCACCTTTCTTTTCGGAATTGCTTGTTATTTCATTGAAGTCCCGTATCATCATCCAAGCTCCTGATCTTGCAATACTCATTCTTGTAAGCCTTTCCCACACGTTTTCTCGGTATGTCACCACCGGATCGCCATACACGAAAGTAATATATACTTTATGGCCTTCAATCTGCGCTTCTACATCGATCATATGATCATTGGAATAAACAATCTTCACCGCAGAGTCATTCATATAAAACCACCGCTTGTACCCGAAGGTTCAACGGTAAATAACTTATCATAACCAAAAATAAACTGAAAGTCTTGCATAAAAGAAAAATTATTTTTTGTTTCTGAAAGAAA
>NW_013623673.1:0-100 GCF_000695525.1 Brassica oleracea var. oleracea
GACCGTGTGGTCTATCATTCTGGACGTGGTTACTTTTTTTTTCTTTTGCGGCTTTATTGGTATCAGGTAATGGGGTTAATCCATGAGGTCTCAATTCACT
>NW_013623673.1:317-713 GCF_000695525.1 Brassica oleracea var. oleracea
TGTCTTCTATGATACATTCACCAAGTTTTTTTGACTTTAGGATAATCTTTGTATCCAATGCCCACCGTAAATAATTATCTCCAAAGAGATTTAGAGCAGCAAAATTTAGGTTGATTTTCGACATCTCAAATCATATATCACTCAATATTTAGGTATAATTTTCATGCGGCCTTACTCTTAAAAACAATCAATTCGGATTTCAATCTTGTGAATACAATGAGACTATCAATCTTAAAGGTATTTAATCAATCAGTCAATTTCTAGCAAGTCTCAGCAATACTATTTCTATGTGCTCATAATATAATGGTTTATCAAAACTAGCAAAAACGGATTCAATTAATCATGCAACTAGGGTTTAACAATCAATGGATTTTATCAAGACTAGTAAAAAGATTT
>NW_013623674.1:0-713 GCF_000695525.1 Brassica oleracea var. oleracea
ACATTCTACATTTGTATGAATGTATATTAAACTCTCTTTCATGGTACGTGGGCAACGTTTTAACTTTTTGTCAATTAATTTAGTAAAACTTCATAATACTCTCTAAATTGGTTGACTAACCACTATAAAATCGATATTTTAAAGAGAAACGGAGACAAGGAAAGTTCCAAAACTCTTATACCTTCATCATATGTTAGTGAAGGATGCAACTATGCATTAAAACAGAATTTTCATATTTTAAATTTTTTATCAAAATCTATGTGTTAACCCCCTACGAAAATATTGAGTTTTTAGGTAAATGTTCTATATATTGAAGCCTATGATCTTTTGTGTTGTTTTAAAATTTCTAAACACATTCAACATTCATATTAATGTATATTAAACTCTCTTTCATGCTTCGTTTTAACTTTTTGTCAATTAATTGAGTAAAACTTCATAATACTCCCTAAATTGGTGGACTAACCACTATAAAATCCCTATTTTCTAGAGAGACGGAGACAACAAAAGTTCCAAACCTCTTTGACCTTCATCATATGTTAGTGAAGAATGTAACTATGCATTAAAACAGTATTTTCACATTTTTTTGATTTTTTTTTGTGTTAACCCCTACGAAAATCTTGAGTTTTTCGGTAATTGTTTAATATACTGAAGCCTATGATCTTTAAGGTTGTTTTAAAATTTTTAAACACATTCTAAATTTGTATTAATGTATA
>NW_013623675.1:0-713 GCF_000695525.1 Brassica oleracea var. oleracea
ACGCTGTCTCTCTTCTTGACGATAAGTTTAAACGAGAAAAGATCTTGAGGAGGAAGTTTCGTAACGCCTCGCCTCTGAGATCCTAGCGAGATTTCCGCCAACGTGCGCACGTGCGGCATCAGTTACGGAAAGTGGCTCGTCTTCTCTTCTTTATAAACTCGTTCCCTCCTTCATTTCTTAAAAGATTTTTACGCAACAAAAAATCACCAAATCCCTCAACGTAAGTCTAGAGAGTGTTTCGTAGAGTTTATAGTTCGATAGGGCGATCACGAGTGAGGCGTGATTCGTCTGCCATGGTTGTATCCTGGGACTCTATATTCGTACAGTCTCGTCTCACTAAGGGAGCGAATATTCTGAGTTAAGGAAAGAGATCATATCTCGACTCCATGTCTCTTCGTGAATACGATTTTTTATCGTTCTTGTATTCGTCTTTTACATTCGTTTATTTCCTTAACGTCGCTTTTATTCTATCGTTTATGCCAGTCCGGTTTTCCGGCTTCTACAATCTTAACTCAAAATCACTTTACGTTTAAAGCTCTAATCGGGTCTAAAAATGATTAATAAAAGCGGGTTTTGGAACCGTGTTTGCGATTTGCTTTCTAGCACTTCCGCGAAACATTTGTTCTTATCTAATAACGGTGTTTGCGATTTGCTTCCTAGCACTTTCGCGAAACGTTTCTTATTTATTTCATAACGATTTGCGGATTGCTTTG
>NW_013623676.1:0-103 GCF_000695525.1 Brassica oleracea var. oleracea
CTGTGTGCGTGCTGGTCGCTACGTAGCGACCGAGCTGTGTGCGTGCTGGTCGCTATGTAGCGACCGAGCTGTGTGCGTGCTCGGTCGCTATGTAGCGACCGAG
>NW_013623676.1:196-713 GCF_000695525.1 Brassica oleracea var. oleracea
TGCGCTTCCTTTTTCCGCGATTAACCTAGGGGTTTTCTGCGGTTTTTGGGAGAACAAGTTTTACCCTTCCGAAAAGTTTTCGGAAAAAGTGTTTTGGTAAAACCCTTACGCATTGAAACTTCTTTAGCTCGGAAGTGAGCAAAACTTACGGGATTTGATAAAATTTATCATTTTCCTTTATGTTTAGATAGAGAAATCGCAAGATCGTTTCGTAGCACTTCCTGTTGGCGAAAAGTCGCGGCTAGGTTTTTTCGATTTTTTTAGGCACTATGGCGTTTGCGTAAACGTTGGCCATAGGCGCAGAGGCGGCTGGGGTTGTCTTACCAGCGTTGTTGCGAACTACGATTTTGTCTTTCGTATTTCCAGACATTGTTTTGATCAAGCGTTTTGTGGCTGAGAGTTAGATTGATCCGTACCCCCCTCTTTCTAGCGCCAAACTGTGGGAACCGAAATTCGTACTGTCCATTTTTGTTTAAATTAGGAAAGTAGGAGAACCCTAGTTTCCTAGAGGTCCCGG
>NW_013623677.1:0-219 GCF_000695525.1 Brassica oleracea var. oleracea
TTGGATTTCAAATTAATCATGTAGAGAAATAGATAAGAAATCAACAATAACACAAAAACATAACAATCAAAATCCAAGAGATGAACTTCTCAAGAGAGTTTTTGTGTATTTCTCAATAGATCCAAAGATAATCTGCCTGCCGGCTACAAAAGATGTTTAAAACATAGGTTTTTCCAAGTGCAAAACGTCCAAAATAAATGTCAAAAAGGCCCTTGAGAA
>NW_013623677.1:331-713 GCF_000695525.1 Brassica oleracea var. oleracea
GTCAAAAAGGTCCTTGAGAAATCATGATTTTCGGCAGCAAAATAACGCGGCGCGACTTGCAGGTGTCGCTCCGGAAAGTCACTCCAGGGCCGATTTTTGGTGTCTACGGGCGAGAGGTCCCGAGCGACAATGGTGTGTCGCTCTGGATCGGGAGCGACCTTGGTAGGTCGCTCTGAGAGGTCGCTCCAGGGTCATCTAAGACTGTTCGGAGTAACGAGAACGCGAGTGACTTCATGGCGTCGCTTTAGGAAGGTCGCTCTGAGAAGTGGGACACAGCGACTTCGTGATGTCGCTCCGGGAGTTCGCTCCCATGCTCGGTTCATCCAATGGTCACATTTTCACCTCTTTTGAGCTCCAAATGCACTCGAATGTCTCCAATAAC
>NW_013623678.1:0-107 GCF_000695525.1 Brassica oleracea var. oleracea
AATATATTAGTATATAGAGCATTTACCCATAGATTTTGAGAAAAAATAAAAATATAAAACTACTGTTTTAATGCATAGTTGCATCCTCCACTAACATATGATGAAGG
>NW_013623678.1:200-384 GCF_000695525.1 Brassica oleracea var. oleracea
ATAATTGACAAAAATTAAAATGATGCCCTTGTGCCATGAAAGAGAGTTTAATATACATTAATACAAATTTACAATGTGTTTAGAAATTTTTAAAAAAAACACCAAAGACCATAGGCTTCAGTATTAGAGCATTTACAGAAAAATTCAATATATTCGTAGGGGTTAACCCATAGATTTTGAGAAA
>NW_013623678.1:541-713 GCF_000695525.1 Brassica oleracea var. oleracea
CCATGAAAGAGAGTTTAATATACATTAATACAAATGTAGAATGTGTTTAGAAATTTTAAAACAACACCAAAGATCATAGGCTTCAGTATTAGAGCATTAACAAAAAAAAATCAATATTCGTATGAGTTAAACCCATAGATTTTGAGAAAAATTCAAAAATATGAAAATTCTA
>NW_013623679.1:0-712 GCF_000695525.1 Brassica oleracea var. oleracea
TTTATTGATTTATAAAGATTATTAATTTATCGAGTATTAATTTATTGAGATTCTCCTGTATTTTTATTTTTTTCTAAAAGGTTCTCATTTTTTTCTGTTTTTATATAGGTTTACATTAGTAAAACAATTAAAAAAAATTAAAAGCTAAAATATCCCAAGTGGGTCCAGTTTGAAACAGTAACCGGTAAACAAAAAATGTAAAAGCAGAAACCAAAAACCAATACGCTTCACCAGAGCGAAGACCGCTGGAGCTGTCAGCCACGGAGAGCTGTACCCACTGTTGTGACAAAAAGGCGCAATCCTCAGGTCGATTAATTTTCAATCAAATTTTATGGCTCCACTTATGTGTACAGACATTAGTTTGTGTCGTATGATTTATATGTAGAATACATTAGTTTGCAAGTGTTAAGAATCTTTGTATACATATATAGAGTTTGACTAGTTAAATATTTTTCTCCACATTTTAGTGAAATCTTTAATTTTTGGAGTTTTAATTATAGACGGTCGTCTTACTTGTTGTAGTTTTTTTATAAACATACCAATTAAAACTTTCATTACGAGACCATTTTAAAAATATTGTCTTAGGCGTTGTAAAAAATGTTTTTGCCATGGGCTCCAAAATGGGTTCGCACGGCACTGCAGCCACGTCGAGAGAAAACTTCTGTAGAGATTATTAGCTTAGGTTACTTAGGTTAGAAGTTATCTTGACCTA
>NW_013623680.1:0-712 GCF_000695525.1 Brassica oleracea var. oleracea
TTTTGTTTATAAAACTCCTCCTCCAAATCAGCTAGCCTTTGCCATCTTTCCAATGCTTCACTTTCTTCTCTAATGGCTTCTGACGATGGTCTTTCCAGAGTTTCTTTCTGCTTCTCACACAAGACCAAATAAGCTTCTTTTGTCCTCTTTGGCAGTTGCCCCAGCTTCTCCTTGCTCAAAGCCCTTAGAGCCGGCTTTAATCCTTTCAATTTTTTACCCAACCGGAACATAGCTGATGTAGAATGAAATAATTTCTCTGTTTCCTTCCAGTACTCCTCCACTGTAGGATGAAATTCTTCCATAGTAGCTATAACATTTGTAAACTTGAAAGGTCTCCTCTTCCTTTGAACCACTTCCTCCAAATGAAATCTACATCTGAGGTGATCCGAACAACCTCCAGCCTCGAAGACATTATATGCATTTGCCAATCCATGCATAGCAACGTCATTTATTAACACTCTATCAAGTCTTTTGCAGATTAGCCCTTCCTCTCTTTTATTACACCAAGTGAAAGGAGGTCCATGCGAGCTCATATCCGTGAGAGAGCAATATCTTGTAATGTCTTGAAATTCCCTCATTCCCGTTGTTACATTTGGGTTGTTCTCATATCCTGAATGCTCACTTCCATTCAATATCTCATTGAAATCTCCAAAGACTAGCCATTGTTTATCTCTAAACATCGCTGCATCCTTGTGATTTCTCAACTCCTCCC
>NW_013623681.1:0-712 GCF_000695525.1 Brassica oleracea var. oleracea
GGCATTATTGCCTTCTATGATACATTCACCAAGTATTTTTGACTTTACGATAATTTTTGTGTCCAATACCCACCTTAGATAATTATCCCCAGAGAGATTTAGGGCAGCAAAATCCAGGTTGATTTTCGACATCTCAAATCATATATCACTCAATATTTAGGTATAATTTTCATGCGGCCTTACTCTTAAAAACAATCAATTCGGATTTCAATCTTGTGAGGACAATGAGACTATCAATCTTAAAGGCATTTAATCAATCAGTCAATTTCTAGCAAGTCTCAGCAATACTATTTCTATGTGCTCATAATATTATGGTTTATCAAGACTAGCAAAAACGGATTCAATTAATCATGCAATTAGGGTTTAACAATCAATGGATTTTAGCAAGACTAGTAAAAAATTTATTAATCACTCAATCAGTTTTAAGGATGATTTTAGCAATACTAGAATATGGAATTCAAGCATGAATTTCAATGAATCAGTTTCAAGGCTGATTGGTATTTAGCATAAACCATGTGTAAATAATTTATCTAGTATCCGAATTTATCAAACCTCAAAAACATATAATCAGATCAATTAATTTAATCGAACTTAGCATACAATCTTAAACCTCAAGACATTAGATTTTATCATCCAAATCAGATCAATATAACCTATCATACGACTTATTTAGGGTTTCTATTTAAAACAGATCAGATTACAAAACTATCAA
>NW_013623682.1:0-712 GCF_000695525.1 Brassica oleracea var. oleracea
TAATCTATTAATTTAGAGTCCTATTTTTATCTACTATTAACAAGTCAAAAGAGGACCACTTAAAAAATTATTTAATATGACATATTTGATTATTTAAATTAATAACAAACAGCTATAAATTTATTTTTGTTTTTTCTAATTATAACAAAATATGTTGAGAAAGTATCTAACAAAATCTTACTTCAAAATTTAAATATTTTATAGAATAATATTTCAATTAATTTTGTAATTAATAATATAATATTTTTATAAATAAATAATAACTAAAATTTTATTATTCTATAATTATATTCTGTATTATATAAAAACAGAAGTGTTATATGAATAAAATTTGAAAACATTATATTAAATTGGTAAATTAACAAATTTTATTTTTAAAATTGTTTCATTTAAAAAAAATTATCACTCATCATAAAAATGGGTTAAAATTTGTAAACTATATAATATTTATACAAAAATAAATTTATTAGAAACTCTGAACAGTATATTGTTTAAAATGTTTATATACAAAATATAATAGTATATATAATAATAACATTTATTTCATATACTATTAAAAAAATATATTATTAGAAAACTACGAAAGTTTAGTAATTCATTTAAAATATTAATGACAAATCAAAATTTATTTATAAATATATATTTTATTTTATTTATAACAATTTTTTTGAGAAAATTTTACAAATATTACCAAAAATTCTAATATTTTTTA
>NW_013623683.1:0-389 GCF_000695525.1 Brassica oleracea var. oleracea
TTTGTAGACTAAAGCAAGCTATTATGGGAAAAGCAAACACTTACGAAAAAGTTTTCAACCAATCAGCAAGCTCCTTCAACTTCTTCTTTTCAATTGGTGCAAAAGGATTATAGCCTGGATAAAGCTTTTTGTTTGGAATGATCATTTTGGCCGTGCTGTTTGCCGTATAAGGAGATTGCTGTGAGGCAGCAAGTTTCCTTGTTCGATCACTCTTTGCTCGGTAAGCCAAAGCAGCATCCCTCTTTTCCAGATATCTAGCATCCTACTTCTGTAAATCCAAAACAGTGGATTGATTTTTGTCCAATAGAACAACGCTCGGTTCTGGAGCTTTATCTTTTGACGAACTAGCATATGCGGGCACATCTGGACCTTTATCCTCCGGCAAGCTC
>NW_013623683.1:541-712 GCF_000695525.1 Brassica oleracea var. oleracea
AATGCAACTTTTCAGTTCTTATTCTTAAGACTTTGTCTAGTCAATCTCTTGTTGGGAGAGGATTCGTTACTAACCCCGGGTTCGAGCGTCGGTTTAGGTGCAGGGGTATTGTTTTGAGCTGATGTCCCTTTCCGTCGTGTGGTGATACCAACCTGCTTCTCCATAGCTTCC
>NW_013623684.1:0-712 GCF_000695525.1 Brassica oleracea var. oleracea
CTAGAGTTATATGCAGTAGCCTTTAGTAGTCTAAAAACTCATTCTTTATACATATATTCCTTAAAAGTTGATCAATAAATTTAACATTTCATCAAAAAAAAAAAACTTTTAAAAATAGTTAATATTTGCTGGAAATAATTATTTGATAGTATTTTTATTTTCTAAATCCTAGAAAAAAATAATTATAAAAGATTATGTAGTTTTAATTTTCTTTTCTAACATCCTAAAACTGTAAAAAATATATTTGATAGTTCTTTTCCTTTAAAAAGAAAATTCTAAACAAAAGAGATTTGTATCATATTTTTTAATTCCTAACCATAAGAGAATTGTAAGAAGTTATTTGATAGTATAGAAAATTTGATGATGAACATGATACTAAAAATTATTTAATTAAAAATGAAGTGTAAAAATAGTATTGATATGAACCGTAAAAATCATAATTTAAAATTATTTATTTTTTTTGTCAGAATTTAAAATTATTTAATAATAACTAGAAATAATTATTTGATAGCAATAAGATTTTTCTGAAATTCAAAATTGTAAGAGATAAGATAATTGTAAAAGTTTATATGATAATACTTTTCCTTTTCTATAATCCTAAACAAAAATATAAAAAAGTATTTGATAGTTTTTATTTTTTTAATTTTAAATAAAAACAAGATTTTGAAAATATTTTTTTTCCTTTTTAAAAAATCCTAACAAAAGTAAACAT
>NW_013623685.1:0-712 GCF_000695525.1 Brassica oleracea var. oleracea
TCTCGGGGACAGTCTCCGGACCCGAAGAACCGGGAGCTGAAGAAGAATCGGGAGCCAAAGAAGGCGGGTCTAAACGACTACCAGGCTCACCGAAAAATTCTCTGTAATGGGAAGCATGTTCTTTCGAAGGCCCTGCAAAAAAATTTAATCTTTGAAGTTAACATCAACAATATTAACAAATTCTATAATTAACAATTTCTATAAATCTAGCTAAATTTCCTACATTAACCACCTAATCAACAATAATTAACATAAAATCTGTAAACCTATCTAAATTCCCTGCACTAACCACCTAATCTATCCTAAACTAATCAAATTAGAGAGGAATTAGAGAGAGTTACCATTGCTACGGAATAGAGAGGAAGTGGAGAGGAAGTTGAGACGAAATGAAAATGTGAGCGCTCGCGAGTATATATAAGAGATTATATATCCTCGTAATTTCCTCGTAAATTTACGAAGAATTACAAAGGCCCGCGTTTTTTTTCCTCGTAAAGCCCACGTTAAATTACGAGGAAATAGCAAGGCCCGTGTTTTTATTTTACGAAAAAATAGCAAGGCCCGCGTTTTCCGGTTACGAGGTCTTTACGACGATTTCTGATTACGTGGAATTAACGAGTCCCGCGTTCTTTATTTTTTAATTTCGTCGTTATTTCCTCGTTATTTCCTCGTTATTTTACGAGGAAATTACAAGGATTATGTTTAAATCCCTAAA
>NW_013623686.1:0-162 GCF_000695525.1 Brassica oleracea var. oleracea
TCGGACTCAAAGAGTGTGATTTAGAAGTCCAAAAGATTATACATTTAAAAAAGTTAGCTAATCAATTGCCAGATTCTTTTGCTGACCCGAAAAGAGTGACTAAGTCATATATACCAGCTGCTAATGCACCAATAAGAATTGATGTTCAAGAGGGACACAATC
>NW_013623686.1:213-712 GCF_000695525.1 Brassica oleracea var. oleracea
TCAATAAGTTCCAAAGATAAGAACCCTCGGAAAACTAAGAAAGGTGCAGATAATGAAACCGAGGTTGTTAAAACCCTAGACACGACCGCAGCTGTTCCTAAATCTCGGGACTTAGCCGCGGTTGATCCCAAAACCCTAATACCGATCGCGGCCAATCATTAGATCTTAGATGCGGCCGGCCCTGATGTATCTAATACCGATTCTTGGGACGCCAAGATTCAAGGTACTGAAGGTCCTGATAATAATGAGATCTCAATAAACTATGTCTTGTCTGGGATACAATGGAACATAAATAACGTCGACATTGATGATATAGTTGCATGCAATGTAGCACTTGAAATCATGGATGATAATGAGGATCATGAACCCACGTCTATTTATGAGTGCACTCAACGATCAGATTGGATCAAATGGAAAAGCTATAAACGTGGAGTTAAACTCTTTAAAGAAGAGGACCAATAGTCCGGACACCATATGATGTTATACCAGTCGGCTATAA
>NW_013623687.1:0-171 GCF_000695525.1 Brassica oleracea var. oleracea
TGGTTTCCTTAGTAACCTCGGATTTAGATTTTGATTATCATTCTCTGTACCTTTCTTTCGTTTCTGAGGATTCTTATCTTTTGGAACCTATTTGGTCTACCACGTTTCATACGTTGTCTAGACACTGTAGCAACTTGACTGTGTCTCTTCTTGGACATCAAATTCGTTGGT
>NW_013623687.1:201-712 GCF_000695525.1 Brassica oleracea var. oleracea
CTGGGTCAGCAAATGTGTCTGGCATTTGATTAACTAGCTTTGTAAATGTATAATCTTTGGACGTCTATTTCACATTCTTTAGTCCGAGGATCTTGCCAAGACATTGATGGTTGATTCCATTCTATTTCTTTTACCAACTTTATTTTTTTCTTTCTCCTTCTGGTCTTAAAATAATCGTTGTACCTCGCCTCAAATATAATCACCCATAGTTGGCTCAAAGTACTTTATTATTGTGGGAGAATCATATCCAACATATATTCTCATCCTCCTTTTGAGGTCTCATCTTAGTTCTCTGTGGTGGAGCAATTAGTACATAGATAACACATCCAAATATCTTATGATGGGGTATGTCTGGCTCTTGACTCGTTAATAATTGTGATAGGGGATATCTATGCTCACTAAATGGCATGATACGTAATAACTTAGGTGCATGTAAATTTCATGTGGCCCAAGCTGTTAATGGAAGTTTTGACCTTATAAGTTATGGTCTATCAATCAGCTATTTGCGTTT
>NW_013623688.1:0-712 GCF_000695525.1 Brassica oleracea var. oleracea
TAGAATAAGTAAATATACAATATATAAAATAGAAAAAGTAAATTAAAAATATATCTGAAAATGTATACACTACAAGAAAACGTGCCCATAACAACGAACATTTACGACGAAAATATTTCGTCGTAAATTTACATGGGCTTTACAACGAAATTACGAGGAATCTAACTTTCGTCGTAAACGCCATGTAAATTTACGACGAACTGATTTCGTCGTAAACTCCTTGTAAGTTTACGACGAATGTACGTGGAATGAAAAATACGTCGTAGTCATTACTTCGACATTACAACGAAGCATGTTACCGTTATATTTAGGTGAAAACGTGTATTAAATGTGCTTTAACTCTCCTAATTTCGTCGTAAAGTCGTTGTAAATAATATGTTAAAACCATGTAAAATCCATGTAAAATATTCCTTGTAAAATCGTTGTTATATTTCAACTACCCAACTCGAAAATTTCTCTATATATATGTCATTTCCCACAACTCTCTTCCTCACAACACACAAACGGGAGAAAAAAAAATCCGAAAAAAAAATCAGAAAAAAAAAGATTTAAAAAAAAAATCTAAGAAAAAAATGGCCGGTGGCGGTAGTATTTACGAGTTACGGAGTTGGATGTATTTGCACAAAGATTCCGAAGGGAGGGTGACGAACGCATTTCTGAGCGGTCTAGAGACATTCATGCACCAGGCAGGCTGTACACCGATCACACAGGA
>NW_013623689.1:0-711 GCF_000695525.1 Brassica oleracea var. oleracea
TGTCTCCTGTTGACGAAGATGGTAGCCCACACGAGAAAGAGGTCAGTTATCTCATCTAGTCACAATCTAGTTGTAGGTTATGACCTAAGTGGATGCGCATCTTATTGTCAGATTGAATTCCTTTTATCTCTGATCGAAATACCGACATTCTCACTGGGGCTCTCGCAGGGTGAATTGTTGCACGAGGAGGTATGTCATGCGTCAGTTCCAGATGTAGAAGCAAGCAATGTCATTGCAGAGACTAGGAAGAGCAAGAGGACAAGGATACTACCACCGTTGTTCAACGACTACCAGTGCGATCCGAAGATAAAAGCTTTCAGCCGTGAGGGGACTCTGACGACAACATCAAACAATATAGACGAGATATACATGGCCATGAGAGAGAGAGCTGGCGACAGCAGGTATGTCCATTTAAGTCTCTGATCAATCGATACAGTTACCCTGATTTTTAATTGTTTCTCTCTGGTTTTTTTCAGGGTTTATACAGTCGCTAATGGAATGTCTGTAACAACCGATGAGTTGAACGAGATCGTCGATCGCAACCAGCTGATGACGCCAAAGGTAACGAGATATGCATACACTTGGATGTTACTAGTAATTAGTAACCTCCACAATTTTGATTAACGACTAACCAAACGGATATACCATAACGTTTTAACCTTTTTCGCAGGTGATGGATGTCTTAATGTATTACATTTCTCTTGACCGTAA
>NW_013623690.1:0-711 GCF_000695525.1 Brassica oleracea var. oleracea
TAGTATTCAATCGATTCATTTTTATTTTCATACTTAGTTATTTTTATTGGTATGGTCATTTCATTTTATTTAGTCGTTTCTACACATTTGTAATTGCCCTTCTGAAATTCCACTACTATTTTAAAATATTATAGTACTTTTTTTAACTATTATCAGATTAATGATAAAATTATTTAAAAGGTGGAGTGGAATCTAGTGTTTGTAAACATGTTACTTTATTTGAAAGTAGATTCGTGTTAAATAATGCTATTTCCCATAATTATATGTAATAAATTTCAAACATTTTATTAACTGGTAATGATATATTTTAAATAACATTTAATTATTAAATAATTATATCCAAAGAGAATAATATAGGATTTGTATACAGTACTCACTATAAAGTTCAAAGTTGATGTTATTGATTTTTTTGTTGTTTTTAAAAGACTGATGTTTAAAACTTTAATTAGTATATCTTGTTTTAAAATGTAAAAATATGAATGGTATAATGTTTATTAAGAAAAAAGAAATAATAACTTAAGTTAAACATATATTATTTCTTAATATGCTAAACATACTTCATATTTGGAGAGAGTATGTGCCAATGATAATACTGCATCTACAAAATCTATCAAATATAACGGTATCGTTCCATATTAGTTTATGTCTCTTCAACAATCACAGATTCACTTGAACATATGTCTCCCCTTTATAAAAAGAAAACTTTACAAA
>NW_013623691.1:0-711 GCF_000695525.1 Brassica oleracea var. oleracea
ATATATATATATATATATATAATATAAGAAAAACATATCAAAATTTCATAATAATTCAATTATGTTAATGATTAGTAATTAACAATAATATTGTGAAGGTAATTGTATAGCACTGTTACTCAATATTATCAAAAAAAAATTTACTATATTGAGTCATAATTTATTAAAATTATTTGTTAATATAAAATTTGATGTTAAAAATAAATGATTATTCAACAATACATTTATCCAATATATTTGTTAATAAATTTCCCTACACAGTGCTAAATTTTTAATATTTATTATATGAACTAATTAAATAAAATGTTCTCCTTGGAGACTATATGCTCTATGGGTCGCTTCGCTGGTTTGCTTCTGGCCCGTACATGTGGCAGGAGAATAATTAATTGTTTGTGAGCACAATTTAGCAAGCCTTCCACGGCATTGATAAGGAGTCGAGAAACATTATCTCAGCAAGGAAAGACAGGAAGCAATTTAGATCTCTTATGTCCATGTGGTTGAGATATTTAGCTTCTTGTAGGTTAAATTGGTGATCCATCAAAGCCAGTTCAAAAAAAAAAAATTAGTGATCTATCTTGTTTTTATTTATTTTTTTGCTAAGATGGTTCAAATCTTTTTTTTAAACATAGATAGCTCAAATCTAAGATTACAAAATTTTCTTTTCATTTATATGATATTTACAATTTAACAAAAAAAAATATATATATATAT
>NW_013623692.1:0-113 GCF_000695525.1 Brassica oleracea var. oleracea
TTATCTTATATAATATCTGGTTACAATACACAAAATATTATACAAGTGGTGGCATGCCAAGAAAGCAAAAGTACATACTTATAGTCTGAAAGCGTCTTAAGCAAAAAGATGCA
>NW_013623692.1:157-711 GCF_000695525.1 Brassica oleracea var. oleracea
GCTACTGGTCACCTGAAACAACAACGAGTGAGGAGTGAGTAATCTAGCATTACTCAGCGAGTTACAATCCCCAACTAACAAATACAACCCCTCACTATCCCAGCCCAAACAATCTAAAGCGAGAGGATCACCTAACAACACAACTCAATAAAAATAAGCAATATCAGAAATACGCAGCGGTAAACGATAGCAAGATAACTAGCATTATGCTAATTACTAGCTCATCACCAAACTCAAACTCGACTTAAACCATGGTTCAATAACCCAAAACACGATATAATATATATAACAAACTCGGGCCCTGGTGACGTTATGTTCCTCCTTCACTATCGGCAATATCCTATCTTCCTACCACAAAGGTCAGAAGAAGGAACTTTCAACCGACCGCGGCCCACAGACTTTCGGGTCACCGCGCGACAGCCCACAGTCTTTCGGGTCACCGCGCGACAGCCCACAGTCCTTCGGGTCACTGCCACATTACACCATCGTGTAATCACTCAGCCGAACTCGCCGGGTACGAGGTCTGAAGGAACACTAACTCACCCCAATATGCC
>NW_013623693.1:0-711 GCF_000695525.1 Brassica oleracea var. oleracea
AGCAATGACAATATTTAGTTGTCTCATAAACCATTCCCAAGAATTTTTATTCTCTGAGTCGACTACTCCGAATGTGATATCTTGCATATTTGCATTGTTTTATCCATTCATTCATAAACATTTTCATCATAGAGATTAGGATTTAGACATGTTTAGGTTGCATTTTGCATACATGAGTCTCTATTAGGTACTGGAGTGCCACATGGAGTTCTTGGGGACATTTGGATGCATTTGGAGCTCAAAGGAGGTGAAATAGGTGATCATTAAACGAGCAGAGCATGGGAGCGACCTCCCGGAGCGACATCACGAAGTCGCTGTGTCCCAGATCTCAGAGCGACCTTCCTAAAGCGACGCCATGAAGTCGCTCGCGTTCTCGTTACTCTGAACCGTCTTAGATGACCCTGGAGCGACCTCTCAGAGCGACCTACCAAGGTCGCTCCCGATCCAGAGCGACCCGTTGGAGCGACACACCAAAGTCGCTCGCGACCTCTCACGCGGAGACACCAAAAATCGGCCTTGGAGCGACTTCCCGGAGCGACACCTGCAAGTCGCTCCGCGTTGCTTTGCTGCCGAAAATCATGATTTCCCGAGGACCTTTTTGCAATTTATTTTGGACGTTTTGCACTTGGAAAAACCTATATTTTAAAGACCTTTTTGTAGCCACCAGGCATATTATCTTTGGATCTATTGAGAAATACACAAAAACTCTCT
>NW_013623694.1:0-711 GCF_000695525.1 Brassica oleracea var. oleracea
TGAAACTGATTGAGTGATTAATAAATCTTTTTACTAATCTTGCTAAATTCCTCTGATTGTTAAACCCTAATTGCATGATTAATTGAATCTGTTTTTGCTAGTCTTGATAAACCATAATATTATGAGCACATAGAAATAGTATTGCTGAGACTTGCTAGAAATTGACTGATAGATTAAATGCCTTTAAGATTGATAGTCTCATTGTCCTCACAAGATTGAAATCCGAATTGAATGTTTTTAAGAGTAAGGCCGCATGAAAATTATACCTAAATATTGAGTGATATATGATTTGAGATGTCGAAAATCAATCTGGATTTTGCTGCCATAAATCTCTCCGGAGATAAGACCGGCGAGACCAGGGAAGGCAACCCGATTGGGAGTCAGAGGATCCATAGTACCTGCAGCCCTACGGTGGGCATTGGATACAAAGATTATCCTAAAGTCAAAAAAAAGACTTGGTGAATGTATCATAGAAGGCAATAATGCCAATGAGAAAGATTAATACAGGGCAATATTAATTATTAGCCATCTTCTTATTAAGAGTCTCAAAGATCAGTATCTGACTATAGAGAATCCTATAGACCTTTGGACAGAGTTAAAAATCGAGATATGATCACCAAAGAACGGTGTTATTAACAAAGGCCCTATTTGATTGGAGGAACCCCAGAATCCAGAACTATAAGTCTGTGGATGAGTCTATTGCTAGCTGGG
>NW_013623695.1:0-711 GCF_000695525.1 Brassica oleracea var. oleracea
TATGATGAAGGTCAAAGAGGTTTGGAACCTTTGTGGTCTCCGTTTTTTAGATAGTAGCGATTTTATAGTTGTTAGTCAACTAATTTAGGGAGTATTATGAAGTTTTACTAAATTAATTGACAAAAAATTTAAACAATGCTCATGTACCATGAAAGAGAGTTTAATATATATGAATACAAATATAGAAAGTGTTTAGAAATATTAAAACAACAGTAAAGATCATAGGCTTCAGTATATAGAGCATTTACCGAAAAATTAAATATTTCGTAGACCCATAGATTTTGAGAAAAATTTAAAAATATTAAAATTCTATTTTAATGCATAATTGCATCCTTCACTAATATATGATAAAGGTCAAAGAGGTTTGAAACATTTGTTGTCTCCGTTTTTCTAGAGAATAGCGATTTTATAGTGGTTGGTCAACCAATTTAGGGCGTATTATGATGTTTTACTAAATTAATTGACAAAAAATTTAAACGATACCCATGTACCATGAAAGAGAGTTTAATATATATGAATACAAATATAGAAAGTGTTTAGAAATATTAAAACAACAGTAAAGATCATAGGCTTCAGTATATAGAGCATTTACCGAAAAATTAAATATTTCGTAGGGGGGTTAACCCATAGATTTTGAAAAAAATTAAAAAAATTAAAATTCTACTTTAATGCATAGTTGTATCCTTCACTAACATATGATGAAGGTCAAAG
>NW_013623696.1:0-148 GCF_000695525.1 Brassica oleracea var. oleracea
GGGACATGTTCCTCGGAATATACCAAGGGACATGTTCCTCGGAATATAACGAGGAAGATGTCCCTCGGTATATTCCGAACGTTTTTTTATAAACGGATCGATCGATGGATATATGTCCAAAAACGCATCGATCGATGAACTTCCGAGG
>NW_013623696.1:376-711 GCF_000695525.1 Brassica oleracea var. oleracea
TTCGTACTTTTCATGCTTCCAAACCATAGTCACAACACTCACCCCCACCTTTTGCTAGACAATAGAGTGCCTAATCTAGCAAGAATGAAGACCAATAATTGTCGTTCCCGATACTCTCAACATTATGCACATGTAAGGCTTTCCGAAAAAGGCCTCACTCATCAAATAATGAAAGCTCAAAAGGAGGTAAGGGTTTTGGGAATGGTGTACCACTCGAGTTTGTCAAAAAAATTGGCATAGAGGATGTGACAACTCAAGTGTGTATATCCATGACTCAGTACATAAGGAACCATAAGCAAGAAGCATTAAGTTCGTTCAGTTCAAACAAGGTTGTA
>NW_013623697.1:0-711 GCF_000695525.1 Brassica oleracea var. oleracea
AGTCTAAGGTTCAAACTTGGTGTTGAAGTTACACCCACACCAAGTTTGCGGAGGCATATTAATGAGAACATACAAAACGGCAGCAGATTGACAAGAGAGCAAAAGGGAAAACAGAAGATGGGCCACGAGGATAAGAATAAGCCCAACACAAGTGGTCCCAAGTTTGAATCAACAGCTCAAAACGGCTCTGTCTTGGAAATGAAGATAAACTCAGCAAAAGCAAAGGACAGAAGCAGAACGTGACGAGAGCCGATACAATAGAGGTTAATGGCGTGAAGCTGGCAAATAGATTCTCAGCCCTTGATGTATAGAACGTATGTGATTAAGCCATCTGTCTAGGACAACACTACTTACATTCTAGTATAAATATCAGATTTGGTGTAATGGCTTGACATAAGAAATAAATCTATGAAGTTTTAGTAAAAGTAAACTTCAGGTCATTACACTCAAATCCTTTCACAACTTTCATTGGTCAAGAATATTTTGTTCATATATCTTCGTTTAGATATTTAAACAGTCACTTTTGGTGTATTAAACTATTCAGCCCAACCCTTTTTCTCCTCTTTCTCTTCAATTTACATTTGAAGAATCCTATTTTTTTGTTGGTGACTAAAAAGGGAAAGTGAGAAGTGAAGGGGAAAGTGATAAGTAGAGGGGAAATCAAAAGGAATCGAGGTCATCGCTCATTAACCTCCATTGATTTTGTGAACT
>NW_013623698.1:0-711 GCF_000695525.1 Brassica oleracea var. oleracea
GGAATTCCAGTTGAATTCTTGCTGAAAAAAAAACACAATTAGTAGAAGATATATATTAAAGATTAAAAATATAAGTAAAAAATTAGAATACTTACCGCAAACTGACGAAACCACAGATGCTGCTTGTCGGTAGGGAAGTGAGTGAAAGTCGGATGTCCCTTGTCGAGGGCCGAGTACATCATACGGTTGATCCATGCGCTGATCCCGTTCCCGGATCGGTTGAACCTAATAAAAAGAACAAACGCTTAATAATGAATCGAATTTTAATGAAAAAAATATTTTTAACTACCATGTTTGACCCCGTCCATGTGGATACAAAGTGAGATAGAGAAGATGGTCACGACCGGGCTGTCAAACCAACTCCGCAACACTCATCACTCCCGGAGGACCCGAAGGAGCAGGAGCGGGTGCAGCAGCGGCAGCGAGAGGAGCAGGAGCGGGTACAGCAGAGGGAGATGTATGGTAGGAGCTGTGGGGAGGAGCGGTGGGGCGAAGGGGAATCCTGAAAATGGCTGGAATACCGAGACTGGCTCCCCGTACCACCACGACCACGACGCTGTCGAGGCCGGGTCTGATCATCATGAGACCTGTAAATTAAAAAAAAATATTTAATAAATATAGAAATTTTTTTTTTTTTTAAATCTCAAATAATAGTTTTTAATCCCAAAAAAGTTTTATAGATATTAAAAATGTTTAATAAATATATAAAAA
>NW_013623699.1:0-711 GCF_000695525.1 Brassica oleracea var. oleracea
CGACCATGAAGAACTTCATAAGGCGTTTTACCATTAAGAATGTTAGTAGGTGTTCGGTTAATGACGTGAGCCGCAGCCAAGATGCTCTCTCCCCAAAATTCAATAGGTAATCGTGACTGGAACATGCAGGCACGAGCCACATTCAATATGTGTCTGTGTTTCCTTTCCACTCTACCGTTTTGTTGGGGTGTATAGGTACAAGATGTCTGATGAATGATACCGGTCTCGCGAAAGTAAGGTCCGAGTGTCATGAATTCCGTTCCATTATCTGTCCGTATGGTCTGTACTTTATGTCCAAACTGGCGTTCACTCATCGCACAAAAGTTGCGTATAAGAGAAGAGACTTCTGATTTTTCAAGCATCAAATAAGTCCATACAGCTCGCGAGTAATCATCCACTATGGTAAGAAAGTATACAGCCCCACAAGAGGCTGGTGTTCTATAAGGTCCCCAAACATCGCAGTGGATTAATGCAAAAGGAAAAACAGCTTTATTAAGACTATCGGGAAACACTTGGCGAGTCTGTTTTGCTTTGAAACAAATATCACATTTAGACTCACTAAAATCTATTTTAAAATTCTGAAACACCGGTAAAGAAGACAAAGCTTTGTAGGATGGATGGCCAAGTCGACGATGCCACAGAGTTGAAGAAGAAGATTTTGTCTTAGAAGCTCCATGAATTCGTGCAACCTTAACCCCCGTAAAATAGTAC
>NW_013623700.1:0-192 GCF_000695525.1 Brassica oleracea var. oleracea
CTCCTACCCGAGATGATCAGAACTGCTCAATCACCTTCACAAAGGAGAAAGCCGGTGGGATCGATCAACCTCACCACTCGTCATAGACCTCGTCATACGAGATGTGGAAGTCGGAAGAGTACTCATTGACACGGGAAGCACGGTCAATGTAATCTTCCGCGACACTCTCAATCGGATGAGCATCGAACTCGG
>NW_013623700.1:303-711 GCF_000695525.1 Brassica oleracea var. oleracea
ATGGGAACCCCATGGCTCAACGCTATGCAAGCCGTTCCATCGACGTACCACCTGGGTGTCAAATTCCCGACCCCAAACGGAGTCGCAGCTATCTGGGGATGTCAGAAACAGTCGCGACTGTGCTTCATCGCAGAGCACAAGTTAAGACAGATGACGACCTCTGCAACGAAAAATCGCAAACGCACGAAGATTGATAAATCTTCGACCGACAACTTTTCAAGAAAAGATGATTTAACATCGTCTGCTGACGCAGACGCTTCGGGTATCGAAACTCAACATGAGTCCGAAGCCGACACTACAACTCGACCGGAACATCCGGAAGAGAACACTGACCCAGCCACAATCATCACGATCAAGGAGGTCAGCACGGCGACAACCGCCGAGTGAAAACGCTCGTGGCATAAAACA
>NW_013623701.1:0-153 GCF_000695525.1 Brassica oleracea var. oleracea
GGCTGAGCACAAAGGCAAAGGAAAGGCACACGCCCATTCTCCTGTCAGGCCTTTCAAAACTGCTGCAGCCCTGAAGGCTTCTGGAAAAAACTTCAAGAACAAAGGCATTGAAATCAATGCGAATGCGAATGTGGAGAAGTTCAGGGGGAAATG
>NW_013623701.1:278-711 GCF_000695525.1 Brassica oleracea var. oleracea
GGTATGACACTGGTGCAACCACCCACATTTGCACCGATAGGGCGATGTTCAGCACCTATCAGAAAAGCATGACTGAGGAGAAGCTCAAGATGGGAAACACTGCAGTCTCCAAGATTGAAGGACGCGGCAATGTGATTTTGAAGATGACATCTGGAAATGAGGTCACTCTGACGAATGTGAAGCATATGCCTCACATGAGGAAGAACCTGGTCTCGGGAACCTTGCTCAGCAAGAATGGATTCGCCACAAATTTTGAGGCGGACAAACTCGTGATTAGGAAAAATGGGATGTATTTGGGAAGAGGGTATGTTAAGGGTGGACTTGTCAAGTTGAATGTAATGACAGTCCCTCCGAAAGTTGTAGCTTCCAATGAATACGAAAGGGCTAGTTGTTTATTTGGTTGAGTCTTTTAATATATGGCATGAAAGATTAG
>NW_013623702.1:0-352 GCF_000695525.1 Brassica oleracea var. oleracea
TCAAGTAAAGAGAGAGATACCGAAATGAAAACTAATATGCAAAAAGGTAATGGTCTATACAAGGGAGAGAAAGAAGTACCTCCTATGGATAGTAGGTGGGGGCTGATGCCCCAACATCGTCGTCGTCAGGTGGGAAGGAGGTGTAGTAACCAGCGGATGCTGAACCGGAGCCTCCATACCATGGTTGGCTCTCAACCTCGTCAATCTCGACCTCACTATCAGAAGAAGCGAGGGAGGGGGACTTGTTACCGGAAGTGGAAGGTTGAGTGGGTGGGTTCCTCCTCTTACGCTGAAGCTGCACATCAGTGAGGGGGAAGCCAAGAGCATCAGGCGGAGGTGGAGGCTGGGGGTT
>NW_013623702.1:557-711 GCF_000695525.1 Brassica oleracea var. oleracea
CATCACGAAGAGCTCCAAGGGGAAGAACTCCGTCATGTGGCTTGAAGTAGTAGCGCGGGGGTCCGTAGATATGCTCAGAAGGGTCTGCAACAGGAGAGTCATGTCGCGTGGGAACACTTCTTCTCCTTGATGGAGCAGCATTAACTGGATCGAG
>NW_013623703.1:0-711 GCF_000695525.1 Brassica oleracea var. oleracea
CGCTATGTAAGAAGCTTGATTTAGATACATAGAGTAGTTGAGAATCCATAGGAAGCTGAATAAATCTAATTGGAGTTAGGATGAAGAAGCTATCCCACTTTCAGATCAGGTGATCTTAGTTTTCCTGTTTGGGAATATGACAACTTCTTCGTCATTCTTAACAAACCAGGATGATCCGCGATGTAAGAAGCTTACATAGAGTAGTGGAGAATCACCAGGAAGTTGAATAAATCTAATAGGAGTTAGGATGAAGAAGCTATCCCACTTTCAAATCAGGTGATTCCAGTTTTCCTGTTTGGGAATATGACAACTTCTTCGTCATTCTTAACAAACCAGGATGATCCGCGATGTAAGAAGCTTACATAGAGTAGTGGAGAATCACCAGGAAGTTGAATAAATCTCATAGGAGTTATGATGAAGAAGCTATCACACTTTCAAATCAAGTGATCCCAGTTTTCCTGTTTGAGAATATGACAACTTCTTCGTCATTCTCAAACCAGCATTAACCGCGATGTAAGAAGCTTGATTTGGATACATAAAGTAGTTGAGAATCACCAGGAAGTTGAATAAATCTAATAGGAGTTAGGATGAAAAAGCTATCTCACTTTCAAATCATGTGATCTTAGTTTTCCTGTTTGAACCAGGATGAATCGCGGTGTAAGAAGCTTTATTTTGATACACAAAGTAGTGGAGAATCACCAGGAAGTTGAA
>NW_013623704.1:0-711 GCF_000695525.1 Brassica oleracea var. oleracea
ACAATACAGGTAAAACGTAACTCTCTGATCCGTAAAATTGATTGCACATTTGAATAAAATCTGTGGCTGTAGACGTAGGTAGTTTATCCTTGTGTGAGATAGATGTTTGTAGGTTTATGGTTTGAACTGAACTGGTTGTGAATCTTGTTTCGTGTGAAATGGAATTACTGTGATATGGTTGTTAGTAATAAATGGATTTAATGGTGTTAGATAGAAAAGGATGTTCAAGTGTGATAAATGTGTGTTAGTAATAAATGGATTTAGCTATATGTCTTGTCCGATTGGTTGAGGGTGTGATGAAGGTGATAAAAAGTTCTTTCTTTCCTTCTTCTATAAAAATTACAGTCCTCCTCTTCTTTCATCTATCAAACTCGGTCTCCTTTACTGTTTTATTCTCTTCTTCTGATATGGATTCCTATCCAAATCCAAATTTTAATTTTGTTGATCTTCTTCAAAGTCAACAAGAAAGTGGGTTCGGTTTAGAGTCTTCTTCTTTTCCTCTATTTGGCACTCAAGCTACCGAAGGTTCTAACTTCGAGCAAGATAGTCCAGCGGCTGCAGAGCGTAAGGAACGACGGACATGGACGCCTACTCATGATGCTGTCCTCATCAGCGCGTGGTTAAACACGAGCAAGCATCCGGTGGTAGAGAATGAGCAACGCTTTGTTGCTTTCTGGAAGCGGATAGCTGCGTACTATTCCGCCAGTCCTA
>NW_013623705.1:0-710 GCF_000695525.1 Brassica oleracea var. oleracea
GAATGGTGTCACACGTATCTGGAAGACAAAATCTTGTCCACCAAGGTCTTTAAGGCATTGTGGGAGTTCCACGCCACCACCACCATTTATCTGCAGTTGCAGCAACGTTGAGGATTATATATAGATTTTCTGACAAGTAGTTGCGATGCGCAGATGGTGAGAGAAGGAAATAACAAACCTCATTGAGGGTTAGGGCAGCTGCATCTTGCTTAGTCAGTTTAAGCATTTCCTTGTCGAACACCACAAAAGTGGCGTTATCTTGCCCATCATCAACTAAAAGTTCAACACGATACCTGAGATAAGGGTGACTTTAGAGTCAGCACTCAAAAATAGTTGACAATCATGTACATCTAATAATAGTTAAATTACTACTTGATGACACCGGTGATGTTGGGATTAACACAACGGTTGCAACGAAGAGAAGACCCATCTTTGTCTAGCTTCCTGCTGCAGCCAGTGCAAGAAACGAAAGACCACCCATTTTGCTGCAGGACATCAACAACCCGAGCCTTGCAAATGAATTCAGCTTCCTGTGTCTTAACAAAGACAGGAGATACAACATTCAGTAATACTGGTATATTACTCAATCACATTATAAACATACTTGTCCTGGAATAATACCTGCTCGTTAGAATTGGAAATGAACTTGTTTAGCTCTCCTATTGAGAGGACTTCTTTTTTCCTAATCCCTTCTTTCGTATCGATACACG
>NW_013623706.1:0-458 GCF_000695525.1 Brassica oleracea var. oleracea
ATGTCCAAAGGCAAAGGGGTTGCGGTTGATCGAGATAGGGCGAAAACCCCATTTGTGGAGGAGCTGTATGATCACTTGAAGAATGAGGTCACTTGGACTCCAACCAGGTTCGCCGACCTTGATCTGCTGAAGGAGTTGGGTCTTGCATCTGACATTGAGGAGATGCTAGGACATTTGAAGATGCCAAAACTCCTCACCATGGCATATCCTTTCTACAAGGATGTCACTTGTCAGTTCTTATCTTCTCTTGCGGTCACTTACCACGACACCGCGCATGTGAGGCAAGGATGGGGCAAAATCAGCTTCAAGGTCAATGGACGAGAATACAACATGAACTTCAAGGACATTGGGAGAGTCATGGGGTTCCAGGACCTAGAAGACCACTCCCTACCCAATTGTGAGAACCTTCCCACGGATCTTTGGAAGTTGATCACTGGAAACAAACACACTACCGGGGC
>NW_013623706.1:482-710 GCF_000695525.1 Brassica oleracea var. oleracea
GACACCCGTCCGTACGTTACCTCCACAGGATGCTCGTCCATGCATTCTACCCACGGAAGCAAGCTGGTACGGTTACTGAAGAAGACATGCGACTGCTCTGTCCGGCTATCCGTCCCTACGCCCAACCTGGAGTTTTACCCCTTCCCAGCATCGACATCTATGCTACCTTCGGGATGGTCAATTTCTTTGTGGGTCGTCTCCAGCACTACAGAGACTGGGCGTGGTACA
>NW_013623707.1:0-710 GCF_000695525.1 Brassica oleracea var. oleracea
TTGAGAGATTTCTTCTTCTGCTGTTGCGGTATCCTGTGGCAACTCCGTTGTCAGGATATCTTCTAAGTCAACAGCTCCAAGCTCTTTCTTCTCCGAGCCTTCTCTTAGCTTATCCTTGTACAACGCTTCTTCGTTGAACACAACATTCTTGCTGCGGATGATCTTCCGATTTTCATCATCCCAAAACCGGTAACCAAACTCCGCGTTACCATAACCGATGAAGTAACACTTCTTAGACTTCGAGTCAAGTTTACTTCTTGCAGCAAGTTGAAAACAACATTCTTGCTGCGGATGATCTTCCGATTTTCATCATCCCAAAACCGGTAACCAAACTCCGCGTTACCATAACCGATGAAGTAACACTTCTTAGACTTCGAGTCAAGTTTACTTCTTGCAGCATCATCAATATGAACATAAGCTAAGCATCCGAACACCTTTAGATAAGAAAGATTTACTTTCTTTCCGCTCCAAACTTCTTCAGGGATCTTAAATCCCAATGGTACAGACGGTCCTCTGTTTATTAAGAAGGCTGCGGTATTGATTGCATCTGCCCAAAACGTCTTTGGCAATCCACAGTGCAATCTCATGCTCCTTGCACGCTCATTCAAGGTTCGGTTCATCCTTTCCGCTATTCCATTATGTTGAGGCGTTCCAAGAATAGTTTTCTCCATCTTGATCCCATTATCAGCGCAATATCTCTTGAACTCGCC
>NW_013623708.1:0-311 GCF_000695525.1 Brassica oleracea var. oleracea
TTATATTGCGCTTTAGCATCAGATGTGCAGACATGCTTCAGTTGCGCTTTCCTCACCTGATATGTCGAAGATTCCCCCAATTGCTTAGCCATAACCTAAAATTTGCAGTTTTTATCAATGCATTTCGCTGCGACGTAGTTAAACGCATGTTTGTGGAACTTGAACCTGAACACCTGCTTTAAGGCATAAATGTGCAAACTGATCTTGAATTCTTGCTTGCTACTGAATAGCTTTCCAGTGTACATATCAGCATCTGCTAGAGTGAGTCAATATCATCGACGGTATAATCGTTAACTGCTTCGTTGTTAGAC
>NW_013623708.1:477-710 GCF_000695525.1 Brassica oleracea var. oleracea
ACTGAGGTACCGGTTCGACAAAGTCGTCATCCTCGTCTTCTCCATCCGGAGTTTCATGTTTCTGACCAACCGAAACACACATAGGTACCGGTTCCTCGAAATCATCTCCCTCGCCTTCTCCATCAGATGTATCATGTATCGGCCTAGACGAAACACATTGAGGGACCTGCCCAACGAAATCATCAATGTCGTCAACTTCCCGAGTATGCATGTTGAACGGCTTTGGAGGAGTC
>NW_013623709.1:0-283 GCF_000695525.1 Brassica oleracea var. oleracea
CATCTTTCAAAAGATCAAGTGTATATTTTCTTTGGGACATGAATAATTCTTCCTGGGATCTACAAATCTCAATCCCAAGAAAGTATTTCATCTCTCCAAGATCTTTAATCTCAAACACAGACTTGAGATAGTCTTTGGTTTCTTGTATTCCCACCTTATCACTCCCAGTAATGATAATGTCATCAACATAGACCAATAGACAGATGATACCTTAGGTGGTGTTTAGAGTGAACAAGGTATGGTCCAGTTCAGACTTCCTGAAGCCTTTTCCATTCAGTGTAGT
>NW_013623709.1:547-710 GCF_000695525.1 Brassica oleracea var. oleracea
TCAACCGTCCCATCTGGTCTATACTTGATTGTAAATATCCATTTACATGATACTGCCTTCTTCCCTTGAGGCAGCTCACTCTCATACCAGGTTCCATTCTTAACCATAGCATCAGTCTCATCCGCAACTGAGTTTCTCCACTCTTTGTCTTTCATTGCCTCCT
>NW_013623710.1:0-616 GCF_000695525.1 Brassica oleracea var. oleracea
GACGGGTGCCGGATATGTGAGTTCTTGTCAACCCCGGTAGAGTGCTTATTTTCAGTGATTAACTTCCAAAGCTGAGTGGGGAGGTTTTCACACTTGGGAAGGGAGTAGTCTGCCAAGTCTTAGAAACCCATGACTCTCCCAATGTCTTTGAAGTTCATGTTGTACTCTCTCCCATTGAACTTGAACTTTATTTTGCCCCATCCTTGCCTCACGTGCGGAGCGTCATGGTAAGTGACCTCAAGGGAAGACAAGAACTGACAGGAGACATCCCGGTAGGCAGGGTAGGCCATGGTGAGGAGTTTGGGCATCTTCAGGTGCCCCAGCATTGCCTCAATATCAGAATCGAGACCCACCTCCTTCAGCAAATCAAGGTCAGCGAATCTGGTTGGAGTCCAAGTTACCCCATTTAGCAAACGATGATACAACTCTTCCTCAGATGGAGTTTTTTCCCTGTCTCTATCATCAGCAACCTCCTTCCCCTTGGACATCTTGGCCCTCTTTGTAGGAGCCTGCTCATATGCACTTTCATCGCCACTCTCCTCATCTGTGGCAACTGCTATACTCTTTCCTGCCCTCTTCTCTTGCTCCTTTGCCTTCTTTGCAGCCACGGTTTGCT
>NW_013623711.1:0-710 GCF_000695525.1 Brassica oleracea var. oleracea
TAAGCGATCCAAGAAGCATGGCGTGAAGAGATTTTAGATTGACTATCCAGATGCTTCAGAGCGTCATGGTCTGTAAACAATATGAACTCTTGATGAAAAAGGTAATGGCGCCAATGTCGTATAGCTTGAACAATGGCATAGAAGTCCACGTCATATGTACTGTAACGAGCACGTGAACCGGCTATCTTTTCACTGTAATAGGCGATTGGACAACCCTGTTGACTTAAGACCGCAACAATTCCCGTCTTGCAAGCATCACAGTGAAGTTCGAACACATTAAAGAAGTTCGGTAAGGCCAATATAGGAGCTGAGATCAAGTGCTCTTTGATGACAGTAATCCAGGTGAATGTCATTCCCTTCATGCAGTCCGTGAGTGGGGCTGTTAAGGCACTGAAGTTGCGGACAAAACATCGGTAAAAAGAAGCTAAACCATGGAAACTTCGAACCTCCGTTATCGTTCTAGGAACCGGCCAAGATTTGATTGCCTTAACTTTACTTGGATCAACCTCAAGACCTTGCGCAGAGATAATATACCCTAAGAACAGGACCTGTGATGTGCCGAACACACATTTTTGTTGAGCTGCAACGAGTTTTTGCTGGCGCAAAACCTGAAGCACGTCGCGGAGATGATCAAGATGACTCTCCAGAGTAGAACTGAAAATCAATATGTCGTCGACATATACTACGACACATTTGCCAATGAACAGCCT
>NW_013623712.1:0-710 GCF_000695525.1 Brassica oleracea var. oleracea
ATCGGATTGATGTATTTGATTTTGTGTAAGGTAATGTGGGAGTTTATTTTATAAATAAGATATTGAGATACTAAGTTAAGGAATGGGGTTTTGAATGGAAAGAATAGATTGAGGTGAAAGAATATATTGAGGTTAAAGGGAAGATGAGTTTGGGGTTTGGAATATATGAAGTAGAAGATAAGGAAGATGGGGTTTTGGATTTTAGGGATTTAAACATAATACTCGTTAATTCCTCGTAAATAAACGTGGAAATTACGACGAAATATAAAAATAAAGAACGTGGGGCTCGTTAATTCCACGTAAGAAGAAATCGTCGTAAAGCACTCGTAAGCCAACGAGGAAATAACGACGAAAAAAGAAAGAAAGCAGGGCTCGTTAATTCCACATAAGCGCAAATCGTCGTAAATACCTCGTAACCAAAAAAAAAAGAAAACTGGCCTTGCTAATTCCTCGTAGAATAAAAACTAGAAAAAAAGAAGAGAAGAGAAGAAAGATACTGGAATCACATGTGGCGAGACTTACGTAAGTCTAGCCCACATGTGTTCCAATATCTTTCTTCTCTTTTTTTTTTTCAAATATTTCTAATTTGAAAAGCATTTTGCTGAGTTGTGTGATTTGAGACAGGGTGTGATTTGTGAGTTTGTGTGTGGTTTGAGAAGGAACGTTGCGGGTATTTATAGAAAAGCGGGGCTCGCTAATTCCTCGTAAAA
>NW_013623713.1:0-439 GCF_000695525.1 Brassica oleracea var. oleracea
GTTGCGGGTAGAGGCCGCCAGCTCACTGAGTAATACTAGATTACTCAACCAACTCCGTTGTCCTTTTCGCAGGTCGCTTTAGGTAAGGATGATTGGATAGCATGGTGCTGGACGTTAGGACCGTCGGTGTAGATTTTCATGCCTTTTGTAAACGGTATTGTGAATTGTGTTATGTTGACTCGATTTGGCATTAGGCCGGGCCCAGTCTTGAATTATTCAATGTATGAATATTTCTTAAATCAATAAAAGTAATTGTTTTATATGCGCTTCATGAGTACTCTGATATTTGACTATTCCGGTCTAACACAACGTTAGGTCGTGGTACGGGTTGAAAAGTCTTAGGCCTCGATCTAACGGAAAACGCTAACTCTAGGTACAGGTTGCAAAGCCTTGTGCCTTGACGCAGCCGGACGTGTTAGTGGACGAACTGGTCGAGGTC
>NW_013623713.1:525-710 GCF_000695525.1 Brassica oleracea var. oleracea
AAAATCCCCGAAAGGATCATTACCCTAAGCACTCCTCGGAGCACTACCTTCATCCTCAACCTCACAGCCATTGCCTCCCTCGGCCGCTTCGTCGTTTCCTGTCCCGCTCGCAACATCTCCACCTTCTTCAGCCAAACAGCCATGCCCCTCAGTCTCTCCCGAACACGGCGTGAGGGTGCACTCGA
>NW_013623714.1:0-710 GCF_000695525.1 Brassica oleracea var. oleracea
GTATGACGGTGGACTTCAATGGGAAGAACGATTCTGTCTACAACAACTTGAACACAAAGTTTTGAGACTTTGAGCACTCATGTGAAGAAGCTGGAGATGTAGGTTGTTCAGACAGCAGAAACTGTTAAGAGGCAAGAAGCCTTAACGAGAGGGGTAGGTGATAGAATCTAGATCAAGCATCGACCGGTTCGGATCATGGACACGGCCCAAGGAGTTATTTCCCGGCCAACTAAACAAGTTAAGACTGATGGTCGAGCTAGAATCCACTTTGGACGAGCTGGACGAAGTGTCACTTACTTGGATGAGCTGAGTGAGCTAAGTGACACTAGCTTGGAGATGAATGAGCTAAGTGACACTGAAGATAGAGCTGGTTTAGTTGCTGGGCGAAATGGGCCTTTTTCAGCCCACGGAAAAATTCATAACAAAATCAATTTGGGTTTGTTTTACTCCAAATTCGACCAGGCCTTTGGTGATGGTCTTCTGCCCATTTGCATCAATAAATATCAACAAAAGGAGTCAAAGTCGTGGTCATATCAAGGGGAATTCAACAACACACTTATTTCCAATCAAAAGTCTTAGTCTTTGTTTATGTTTTCTAAGTTTATAGTTTTCTACAAAACTCTTCAGTCTTTCTTTGACTCATTGTACTACAAATATGTAAAATCTTCCATGAATAAAATCAGTCTATGTTTTGGAGTTTATTTTCGTTT
>NW_013623715.1:0-709 GCF_000695525.1 Brassica oleracea var. oleracea
TACAAAGTGATCACAAAGATAATCTCACTCAGGCTAAAACCGACACTCCAAGATATTATCTCTGAGACACAATCGGCCTTTGTTCCAGGGAGAGCTATCTCAGATAACGTCCTCATAACCCACGAGATACTTCACTATCTCAAGGTGTCGGAGGCTGAGGTCAGATGCTCTATGGCTGTGAAAACAGATATGAGCAAAGCTTACGACCGGTTGGAGTGGCGGTTTATTGAAGAGGTTCTGATACATTTCGGCTTCGCTGCCCCTTTTGTGAACCTGATCATGCAGTGTGTCACCTCGGTATCCTACTCCTTCCTAATCAATGACTCAGTACACGGCAAGATCTTCCCGTCTAGGGGGATTAGACAAGGCGATCCGCTGTCCCCCTATTTGTTCATCCTCTGCGGAGAGGTACTTTCGGGGCTATGTCGAAGAGCCCAGCGAAGCGGCCATCTATCGGGTCTGAGAGTGGCGACACGGGCACCAAGAATAAACCATCTCCTTTTCGCAGATGACACTATGTTCTTCTTAGAAACGGATGAAGGCAGCTGTGCTTCTTTGATGGAAATCCTCCAGCAGTATAGAACGTCGTCAGGACAGAGGATTAATACTTCCAAGTCATCCATATCCTTCTCAGCAAGGACCCCGCAGGTAATACGGGAACGTGTTAGATTATACCTCGGGATTGAGAAGGAAGGAGGCGTAGGAAAGT
>NW_013623716.1:0-709 GCF_000695525.1 Brassica oleracea var. oleracea
AGGTTGCTTTGTACGGTTTTTTTCTTCTAAACACTATAGGTTCTCTTTTCAATTGGATAAATTTCGTTTGGATTTTTTCTCATTTTCATTGTTAAGCATTGGCATCATTCTTCTAAGTTTCATTGTTATACATTGCCATCATCATTCTTTCTCAGTTTCATTGTACTCGATTTGAGAAAACCCCTCGAAAATGAACCAAAACAAAGCCATAGTAAGAACCATAAAATGTGACATAGTCATTGTAAGAACAAAAGAGATTGAAGCAAAATACTAAGAACCAGTAGACTGGTTTCATTCATTCTTGACTTTACCAAAACACAGTAGAATGATTCCTAAACAACCTAATTCAAGGGAATTTTTTTGCTTCCTTACTTCTTCTTCAACTGTCTCTTTCATACTCGTTTTCAGATCTTCAATTGCTTCTGTTATTCTCCCTTGCTCTGCATCTAGCTTTTGAAACTCATCAACCAAAGCTTCATCAACCCACTTAAATAAATGGGTTTCATTTTTTCGCTACATAGAAGAAAAATAAAGTCAGGACAGCGTGTTCGTCTCTCTTAATCAAAAATCGATTCAGACAAAAGATATCAAAGCCATGACCAACGCCTTTAACAAAACAGAGTTTCGATATGAACAGATAACTATTATGTATTTGAATCCTTAAACAAATCGAAACCATGAACCTGTGACCCAATTTCGCATCTATAGA
>NW_013623717.1:0-709 GCF_000695525.1 Brassica oleracea var. oleracea
TAATGTACAAATATAGTAAGGAGTCAGGAACTTAGGTACGATGTCCAACTTTCTTTCTTTTTTTGTAAATCTTTTAAATTAAACCCCCACCACTTGTTTTCCCAAACATCATTTGACACCGACGACGCACACAAAACTAGTATGGTCCCATTTGCATTAATAATTCACGTGAGGGACCGACGATAGTTATTCGGACTTTTCAAGTTTTCACCAATGCGGAGGAATCTTTTACTTGTTCACTTTTAATTTGTTTTGATGTTTCAGACATAATAAATAATTCAACAATGGACGCAACTCTATCCCTATGCTTCCTCATATGCTATCTTTGTTGCCTCAGCAGCCAGCTGATCCTCAGTTTACTATGGATGAAACCTAACGGTGTGTATATATAGATATAGTTGTAAGATATTTTTAGATATCTAAAATTTCCTTAATGGACTAATAATAAATAATTTTGGTTTTAACAAAATAAATGATCCGTGGGATGATTAATTTGAGAAGGAGTATTAATTTGAAGAAAAAAAGAACAAATTTGAAAACAAGAATAATTTCTTCATTATAGAATTAGTTAAATGATTAATAGCTTAAAAGATCAATAACGAATTTGACGGGTTAGTGTAGCCATTTGTTATAAAACATAGGTTATTTTGGGTGATTTTTTCAATCCTGGTTGTCAAAATTAATTCCTACTAGGATTTTTATATAATTT
>NW_013623718.1:0-709 GCF_000695525.1 Brassica oleracea var. oleracea
CTGATCCACAAGACTTAAACCTATATCAACTGGGAATAAAAATTTATAGAAATCTTATGATATATATATATCTAAATAAGATATTTATTAACACAATAAAGTTTATATAACATTGTTCAGTTTGGATTTCATGGATTTCATAATCAAGTTTCAACGGTTCGTAACAGTTGGTTTGCAAAATACATATCTTTCTAATATATCTCTAGTATTGATGTTTGTATATTAACCTATTTTTTATTGCATAGTCCACTCTACACTATGTTAGAACTTAGAATTCATACATTTTAGTTATATTTTCACATAACTAATTATTCTTGTTGACTCCCACTACCAAACAATCAGCAGACCGAGCTTCAGATCTTCGTGGGCCTGGCCACTACACTTTCTGAAGCTGCCAACCAATTACCAAGCTACTAAAACCAGGTTTCTAAAGCAAAGCTAGACATCTAAACTATTAAGGCAGAAGTACAAATAATACTTACTCCTTAAAGTTGCACAAAAATTACATTCTAATGCCATTGGAATTAAAACACGGTAGTTTTATCTCCTTACTAAACGTGATTAAACCTACGACATTGCCCCACATAATAACGGCGACTTTCGTCGAGCTCTCCTCAGCTATAACACCAGCCTATGTAATCTCTCTCTCTCTCTCTCTCTGTTTTTGTCTCTGAAGTCGCAAAGTTGATTTATTTGATATGTGATTTGG
>NW_013623719.1:0-709 GCF_000695525.1 Brassica oleracea var. oleracea
TTTCAAGGACGCGTACGTCGACGCGGCAAGGACTAAAATTCTGGTAAAAATTACTCCCCTTATTTTGTATTTTTCATGTTCCTGGTTCTGATATTTTCTTTTGTTTATGTAGAGCGACGGGAGCATGAACTACATCGTCGAGTTATACGATTCAGCCCTTAAGGAGGCCACGTCCAAGTTGAGGCATGCCGACAAGCTCGCTCGAGCGAAGGATGCAGCTATTGACCGCAAGACGAAGGAATTTAAAGCGACAATTGATAAGGTCGCGGAGGACCGGGCTCAACTGATCGAGAGGAAGAAGGCTCAGAAGGCTCATTTCCTGGAGAAATTCGGGGAGTTGAAGGATAAATTTGTTGGCTGCGGGTGCAAAGGTACGAGGACTCGAGGAGGAGAAGAAGGCTTGGTTAAGAGAGAAGGCAGCTATGGAGGAGAAGATGGTGTCCACCGCGCTTAGGCACTTGAAAGAGGTCAACAGACTGAGGGACTCTAGAGGTTACGAGGTTACTCATGAGCGGTTCCGTGTACAAACGGCCATGATTGCTAAGAGCAATAAGCGTTTTTCCCAAATTCGAGATCTCGAGAAGCGTTGTAGCGAGTTCGAAACAGCCACATCCTTGCAGAGCCAAGCTTTTGGGACAAAGAAGTGTCTCGAAACGCTTAAAGAGAGCGGGATCGACATTCCGCAGGAGACGATTGACTTGTTCGCCGA
>NW_013623720.1:0-709 GCF_000695525.1 Brassica oleracea var. oleracea
TGGCCTGAATACTACTTGACAGCCAAGATCAATTGTTGCTTTCCTCACAGATAACATATTTGAAGCAAACTGTGGCATGTAGAAGGCATCTGAGTCTTTATCAAATAGCTTGAGCTTTCCAACTCCTTCTATTGGAATCCTATCACCATTAGCTATCATCACACCCCCAGTAGCTTTCTTTACATCACTCATTAAGCTTATATCACTAATCATGTGATGACTTGCTCCAGAATCAACAATGATGGGTTTGTTGGATGTGGATGCTTTGGCAGGAGCACCTTGTCTCCGGGTCGTAGCCAAAGCATACACATACTTGACAAACTCATTCCATTCCTCCTTTGTGACACGCTCATCTGCTCCTTGCTCCCTTGTACTCATGCTCCCTTCACCCACATAGGCAGAGTAAGAACACTCTCCCACAACTCTCTTCTTACCCTTTCCTATGTTGATATAAGCTTTGGATAGCATTCTGCACCTCCTCCTCTTCCGGAAGCCCTCACTCCTACTCCCGGTTAGCCTCCATGAGCCCTCACTCCTACTTATGGTTAGCTTCTGAAAGCTCTCACTCCTACTCCCAGTCGGCTTCCATGAGCTCTCACTCCTACTCATGGTTAGCCTCTCATCATCTCTTATTATCCCATACGCCCTTCTTATAAGCACAGAGATCTCTTCCATTTCCGGAAGTTGTTCCCCTCTTAGAACCATCTCT
>NW_013623721.1:0-709 GCF_000695525.1 Brassica oleracea var. oleracea
ATGTCCCCGATTCTGGATAGGATCGTCCGGACGGACTGCGGTGCATGAAAATGCACCAGTATGGTCATATGGCCCAAAGACAAGCTCAAAGGAGCTGGACACGGTGTATAACAGCTGGGCGATGCGGTAAGCAAGCTCAACCAGCTAGGTGAAGTGTAGTGCAGCTCAGTGTAGCTCACTGAAGAGTGTGTCAGCTCCCTGAGCTGGATGGTCTAGCTCACTCAGCTGGGTCAGCTGGGGATCAGCTCAACTCAGCTGGATGAAGTGTTGGAAGCTCGGACTAGTGTGACAGTTCTGGGCAGTTACCGGGCAGGTTGGTTAGTCAATGGCGGTTATGGGCTGGTGGGATCTTGACATGAACCACCAAGGGTCCGTGGGTCTTGGCCTCAGACAAGGGACTCAGGATGATGTTCTGGGCCTAGTTTTCGGACAGCCCAAAGGAGAGAAGAGCAGTTGGGCAGTTATTTCCGAAAAGGTGCAAAAGGGGCAGTTTTGTGCCCTTTCTCTCTAACTGCTTGTGGCGGTTTCTCCAGGGCAGTTGGGGCTCAATTTCTCTATAAATAAAGAGTCCCTGGCACAGAGAATGGCACGAAATTCCTTGGGCAAAGCTCTGCCAAAATCTTACCAGTAAGATAAAGAGAGAGAGACCGGCGGTTAAGAGTGGAGGACCGTGTGGAGTGGTGTGATCTTGCTGGCGTGTTCTGATCGT
>NW_013623722.1:0-709 GCF_000695525.1 Brassica oleracea var. oleracea
GGGTAAGTGGTAAATCTAAAGAAGCATGGTTAACCGAAGAAGACGCTCACATCTTACATACATTTCTTCTGCTCAATTGCGAAGAAATCGAACCTTATGAGAGGTATATACAAAAATCATATAACATAATAATAATTATTATCTAATACAACAAATAATATTAATTTTTTTATCATACATGTAGGTTGTATGAGGATTATATGCGTATACACCAACCAGGCATTACAGAAAAAGAGTTGACATTTGCAAAAGAAAATGATTTTGCATATTGGTGTAGAGATTATGTAAGTTTTAAATCATATTTTCTTAAGTAGAATAAGCTAGCTATATATTAGGCATTGATATTTAATCAATTTGAATCTATTACAGATCAATGATGTAGAACATAAGGATCCAGGAAACTCTGTTTCTTTGTGGTTGCTTGAGTTTGTCCAAGGGCCAAAGCGACATTATAAAACATGGCCAATGTTTATCTCAAGGGGATACAAATTTCACACATATGATCATGGACAACACAAGAAAACGATGAACTATGGAGTTTGTGTTCGAGGATCACCAGACTCAGAGTTCTACGGTATTATAAACGAGATATTTATGATCGAGTATCATGGCGCTGTCGGTCTTAAGACAATGGTTTTTCGGTGTAAGTGGTTTGACCAAACCATTGGACAAGGAATGCGGAGACACCCTTCTGGCATTGTTGATATAT
>NW_013623723.1:0-709 GCF_000695525.1 Brassica oleracea var. oleracea
TCCAAATCCCTAATCAATCTCAAAATCACATAAACCCTAAAACTAACTTTGTAACAATTGAAATCCCATGAGCAAAGTTAAAGGAATTGAAAATCTTACATGACTGGGTGAAAGAGGAGGTCGAATTTGGGAGATTTCGCCGGAAATCGCGAGGGAGGAGGAGGGAATCGCTGAAAATCGCAAGGGAGGAGGAGAGGTTGGGCGGAGAGAGAGAAAAAAGGGGAAGAAATGAGGAAAAAGAAGAGATTTTCTCTTATGTATTCATTTAACAAACTGACGGATTACCGACGGGTTTTTTCCGTCGGTATTTTATCTATCCGTCGGTTTTTTAATATTGGCGGTTGCTGAAATTTTGTGAGGTACAGCTTGACCCGGGTTAGATTTGTTGTCTGATGTTATATATATGTCATGTTCAAAGTTTTAAAACTGTGAGAATACAATGGTTAGATTTGTTGTCTGATGTTATATATGATATTTAATCCATCTGTAAAAAAAAAAAAACATACCTGTAAAAAACCGAAACTCTAAATTGATAACGTCCGTCGGTATTCCGTCGGTAAATACCGACGGAATACCGACGGACTCTAAATTGATAATGTCCGTCGGTATTCCGTCGGTATTTACCGACACATTTCCGACAAAACCCTCAAATTCTAAGGGTCCGTCGGAAATGCGTCGGTAAATACCGACGGAATACCGACAGACATTA
>NW_013623724.1:0-709 GCF_000695525.1 Brassica oleracea var. oleracea
GTTAACTTGGGAGTTTAGCTTGGTTACAGTCTTATCCACAATCAGTCTGTTGAATCAGATGGATAAGGCACGACTACAGCTAAGGACAGCCTGGAAAGTAAAAGCAAAAGGTGTCCAAGCATGTGGCTCATCCCATTGGTTACTTTTCCCATAGTCTCTCATCTTATCCTTGACTTCACATGCTTGTATTTCGAAATGCCCTAGCTCTCTCTCATATATATATTGTAACCTGATTGATTAATGAGATAACACAAGAGTTTATGAGTGTCTCTCGTTAGTTCATCATGATTATCTCATACACTTACACCTAAACACCTCAATCTCTCATAATCACTCTTAAACTCTCTTTAATCTCTCAATACCTTTCTTATTCTCTAAACTTACAATAGATCTTGGGAAGAGAAGGATCTGATGCCCTTAGCTGTGAGATCTTTACTCTTTTTCCCTCATTAAGGTTTTGTCCCAATGGGTTTTCCTTAGTGAGGTTTTTAATGAGGAAGATCTCATGGCTGTCCAAGCTTAGACTTTCACAAAGCTAAGCTTGAGGGGGAGTGTTGAGATGAGGAGTAGTTATGGAGTGTTGAAGTTACTTGGGTGTAAACACTTTTGTGTTTTAGAGAATGATTCAAACAACCAGAGATACTTAGATTCAAAGATTAATGAGATTAAGAGATTTTAGTGAGAGAATCAAGAGAGAGAGACTCAAAAC
>NW_013623725.1:0-99 GCF_000695525.1 Brassica oleracea var. oleracea
GTTTTCCTGTTTGGGAATTTGAAAACTTCCTCGTCATTCTAATCAAAAAAGAATGAATCGCGATGTAAGAAGCTGTATTTGGGTACAAAAAGTAGTGGA
>NW_013623725.1:123-709 GCF_000695525.1 Brassica oleracea var. oleracea
AGTGGAATAATTCTCATAGGAGTTAGGATGAAGAAGTTATCCCACTTTCAAATCAAGTGATCCCAGTTTTCCTATTTGGGAATATAACAACTTCTTGGTCATTCTAATCAAACCAGGATGAATCTGTTGAAATGAGCTGAGTATAAGAAGAGAAGAGAGGAGGAGTTGGAGAACATAAAGAATGTTCAGCTTGGGTGAGCTTTGGGAGTTAAGATCGACCAGGCCGTACAAGACCGTACATGGCTGTACAGGCCGTACAGTCTAGACAGGCCGTGGTCGACTTTAACTCGACCAAATGTAACTTATGATCACCCGGGAAAAAGGAAAGGGAAAGAGAAGTTACCTGAGCCTTCACCTATGGATCAGACCGTTGAACAGGAAGAAAGGGAAGTCCAAGACAGGCTGGCACATCTGTAAAGAAGAAAGGATCTTGTCCAAGATGCCTTGATGCCAAAAGCGTGTAAACCCTCCCATTGGACAGTTTGAAATGGGCGCTCCTCTTTACCTTGACTACACATGCTTAATCTTATCTGATTCTTGCAAACCCTAGCTCTCTCTCCTTGTATATATATCAACTCATGTCATT
>NW_013623726.1:0-709 GCF_000695525.1 Brassica oleracea var. oleracea
ATCAAGTATGTCAAATCTATCGAGTTGTCATGTGTCTAGATTGAGTTCTATTCATGTGGGGGATTGATAGAACTCGTTTTTGACGAAATAGTTTTAGACCATTTGCCGGTATGTTCCCATGCGCAGATATGTTCATCAGAATTGTTGGACGTTCGTAAAGCACTATGAAATAGTGTAATCACATGTCAAAATTTGAGTGGTTGTGAATAAGAAATGAAGATCCAAAGTGGATTGGTTGTAAAATTTAAAATGAAACATTTATAAAATATCCCATTGGAATATAAAGTGAAAAAGAAGATATATGGACCAGACTCGAGTTTCGGGATTTGAAAATGGGCTTGGAGCCTAAAAGATTAATAATTCTTTTTACCAAAAATCATTTTCAAATTTATTGTTGAACAAGTCAACAAATATCTTTCTTCTTTATGTAAGTTTTTGTGATTTAAAGTGCTTGAATTATTTTTTATGTTACAAAAAATTAATTATGACTTAAGAATGAATTCTTATTAATACAAAAGATTTCTTGCACTTTATGGAAAAATAAAGGGATAATTTGAAAAGAATCCTATTTATGACTTAAATTTTGAAAAATACACTTGTTTTTTCCTTTTTTGAAAATTATACTTTCTCGTAAGTGATAGGACACTTTTATCCTGATTTTAGTTAGAAATTACAAATTCAAATAACTAAAATAAAATTCAAAATTAAT
>NW_013623727.1:0-709 GCF_000695525.1 Brassica oleracea var. oleracea
TCATGTCATTGTTGGTCTTTTATCTTCACATTTTTTAATAAATAACACCTCCTGACTTTTCTTATGGGGAATACGAGATTTTTTCAAAAACACAAGGAGCTTAACATGACTCAGTATCTACGGAAGTTTAGCCAATCTCAATATCTAAGGAGTGTAGTACCTTCAGTGAAAAATATACCTTCAATGATAATTAAATTTGTAACTACTTAACGGGCTCCACAAAAAACACTATGTCTGATCAACTCAACTGATCACCGGAATGTCATGATCAGTTTTTTTTTGGTAAAAAATGTCAGGGTCAGTTGTTTACCATTACCTCACACCTCGACTGAATTGACGAGTTGCCTCTCCGGTTATGTTCTGTCAAAGTATTGACTAGCTTGAAAGTTTGAATTACTGTGGTCTCTCCTTTAAAGTGTCTGGCCGGCTACGTACATAGTATTTTTTTGCTTAACCGAGTTTTCCTACATTAAGCTATCATTATCGGCTGGTTGACAAAAAAAAAGGAAACTAACATTATCGGCTTAAATTTTTGTTCAGGCTACGTCCAAGCAGTAACATTTAATTCTTGGGTTTATTATCCCTGACCAGCAGCTAAAGAAAAAATCAGCCACAACTTAGCACAATACGTTTCATTACCTTAACAAATTATTCCCAACAGTTTCTAAACGTCAGCACTACAACAAATAAAACAACTTGCGAGACTTCT
>NW_013623728.1:0-338 GCF_000695525.1 Brassica oleracea var. oleracea
CCATACGGTTTAAGGTGTGGATCAATGTATTTTTCAGATTTAAGGTCATCTTATTTCAAACACAAGGTTTCAAAGCCTTTAGGGATTCTATCTTAGATGATCAGGAAAATGTTCCATATTTTCTTCATCCCATTGGATCGAATCATTTAGTATAATGATTTTTTTTTCAGTTCATATCAGATTGCTTGAAAACTATGAATGATCTATATCCCTAACAGTCGAGATTTCATGTTCAGTATGCAATATTAGTATGCAAACAATATGCAATCAAGCAAACCAATTCAATCATGAAATCAGGTTAGGGTTTTCGAAAAATATACCATATATTTATTATTATT
>NW_013623728.1:494-709 GCF_000695525.1 Brassica oleracea var. oleracea
ATATTTTTTTTCAATCCTAATCAAGTTCTAGTTGTTATCAATCATCAGGAAAACAAATTTCTCAGACAAGAACAGGAGGTAAAACCTCGGATTAATTTATGAAACCATGATCAGATTTTCAAAAAAAATTATGTAACATCCAGTCCTTAACAGTTCTAATTGATTCATATCAGATAAGAACATTAAACAAGACAATAATGATAAGTTTAAGCAAG
>NW_013623729.1:0-709 GCF_000695525.1 Brassica oleracea var. oleracea
AGTGCTTTGATCGTCGGTGTAGCGCAGGGTTTGTAGACAGGTAGACCGCAGAGAGATTATCACAGTGGACTATTATGGCCTGGTGTTGAGCTATCTTCAGATCACGCAGTAAATTAGATACCCATGTGAGTTCTCTTGCTGTTGTAGTGAGAGCTCTGTACTCTGCCTCCGTTGAGGAATGAGAAACCGTGTCTTGTCTTTTGGCTGACCAAGATAGTATTGTTGATCCCACAAAGATACAGAATCCAGCAGTAGAGCGTCGTGTGTCCTTGCACCCTGACCAGTCGCTGTCGCAAAACGCCGTAAGGGTCATGTTCGGATCACTCGTGATGTCTAGTCCAGCTCTTAACGTGCCTTTTACATATCTCAAAGTTCGTTTCAGAAGTCCGAAGGCAGCTACTGTTGGAGCATGCATCCTCTGACATACAAAGTTCACAGCAAACTGTATGTCAGGTCTCGTTATAGTCAGGTACTGAAGCTTTCCTGCTAGGCTTCGGAAGTAAGTTGGTTCTGGAAATAGCTCTGACTCTGGATCATCAAGGACAATAGGGAGAGGCGTGGGCATTGGGTTGCATTCTGACATTCCGGCTTGATGTAGAATGTCTGTTGCATATCCTTCTTGATGTAGAAACAACCCCTCTTCTGTTTCTTCTATCTGAATACCGAGAAAGTATTTTGGTTTCCCTAAGTCCTTCATAGAGAACCTTGT
>NW_013623730.1:0-709 GCF_000695525.1 Brassica oleracea var. oleracea
AAAAAAAACTAAGCAACAACAATTCTCTCAGATACCTGTTTTTAAGTTTTTGTCACAAAAATAATTCTAAACAAAATGACCAAAATAATTATTTTTTATTTTAAAAATTTTAAAAATTATTTTTTATTTTTTAAAATTTGAAAATATCCTCAAAACTCCAGCCCTCAACTTTAAACTCTAAATCTAAATTAGTTTATCTTAAGGTATAAGAGCATCATTAACCCAAAAACCCACTTTGGATTTCTTAATGATTTTTAAATATTAAATGTTACTTAAGAAACTTAGTTAAGAGACACCAACATTTTTGTGCTCCAATGGAGTCTCTTATATAGGGGTTCTTAAAAAAAAAAATTAAACATTGTTCAATTAAAGATAAAATTTATTTATTAAACATTGTTTAATTAAACATTGAGGTCAGATTAATGAGATTCCCAAAACATTTTCAATTTCAAATTGTTTTGTGAAAAACAGCAAACATGAAAAAGCGTAAACTATCTCTATGTATGCATGAAATTCGTTTCCTGGTTTTGCAAGAACATTATTTTGATTAATGTTAATGGGAAAAATCATACAGCAGAAAGAAGCATCCAACACAAGGAAACCAAAAACAAAACAAAGAACATAATGCAGAGAGTGAAGAAACAAAAGGAGATTGACAAAGCGATACCTAAACAAATATGTCCATTGCTGTAAATATGCGGATGTAGCG
>NW_013623731.1:0-709 GCF_000695525.1 Brassica oleracea var. oleracea
ACTATTATTTGGGATTTAAAAAAAAAATATATATATAATATAAATTAATATATTTATTAAACATTTTTAATATTATTAATACTATTTTTTGTAATTATTAAACTATTTTTTATTTATTAAAACTATTTTTTGTTTATTAGAACTATTTTTATATATTTATTAAACATTTTTAATATCTATAAAACTTTTTTGTGATTAAAAACTATTATTTAGGATTTTTTTTAAATATATATATATATAATATAAATTTCTATATTTATTAAAAAAAATTAATATTATTAAAACTATTTTTTGTAATTATTAAACTATTTTTTATTTATTAAAACTATTTTTTGTTTATTAGAACTATTTTTATATATTTATTAAACATTTTTAATATCTATAAAACTTTTTTTGTGATTAAAAACTATTATTTGAGTTTTTTTTTTTAAAAAAAATTTATATATTTCTATATTTATTAAATATATTTTTTTAATTTACAGGGCTAATGATGATCAGACCCGGCCTCGACAGCGTCGTGGTCGTGGTGGTACGGGGAGCCAGTCTCGGGATTCCAGTCATTTTCACTATTCCGCTACGCCCCACAGCTCCTACCATACATCTCCCTCTGCTGCACCCGCTCATGCTCCTCTCGCTCCCGCTGCTGCACCCGCTCCTGTTCATCCGGGTCCTCCAGGAGTGATGAGTGTTGCGGAGTTGGTTCGACAGC
>NW_013623732.1:0-169 GCF_000695525.1 Brassica oleracea var. oleracea
TTTCCGGTGATGGTGAGAAGCACCGCACACCAAAAATGTAACGAAATTCATAGACGGTGAAGGCTCAAGTTTAAAATATGGGGAGAGGGCAAAAAACATCTTAAAAGTTATAATTTTCAAAAATATGAAAAAAATATAATACAATTTTGACGATGAAACCGTTAATCTT
>NW_013623732.1:307-584 GCF_000695525.1 Brassica oleracea var. oleracea
AAATGATCTTAACAAATAAAAACGACAACATAATTACATTATCCAAAAAAAATCATGCTCTTAGCAATAATAAAACAATATTCCGCGCGAAACGCGTACACCCCCCTAGTGAAGTTATAAATTCTACTTATTTCTTACTTGCGTTGTTGGATAATTCCAATTAACTTGAGGAGCAAGTTAACTCATTAAAGTGAAGTTTGATGGGTTAAGTAAAAAGGAAAACATATCGAGCTTAGGAATGTTTCCATATTATTATTAGGAAAAGATGTAGCTTCGC
>NW_013623732.1:616-709 GCF_000695525.1 Brassica oleracea var. oleracea
CTCATAAAGAGATGTTCCATCAAGAGAAACACATTGAAAGATTTAATTTTGAGAGAGTTTCTAAATCTAATAAGAAGAGAAGTTCTTATAATC
>NW_013623733.1:0-708 GCF_000695525.1 Brassica oleracea var. oleracea
CACATCTGAAAGCGGCAAGAGGTACATAATCAATTTCATTGATGAGTTTAGCCGAAAGTGTTGGAGCTTCTTTCTAGCAGAGAAATCAGAGGCACTTAGAACTTTCAAGGAGTTCAAAAATGCCGCTGAGAGGGAGAGTGGTGAGCTGCTCGTCTGTCTAAGAACCGACAGAGGTGGAGAATACAATTCAAAGGCGTTTCAGGACTATTGTGTGGAGCACGGCATCAAACGACAGCTGACAGCCGCATACACGCCTCAGCAGAACGGCGTGGCAGAGAGGAAGAATAGAAGCATTCTGAATATGGTCAGGTGCATGCTGTTTGGTATGAAGGTGCCGATCAAGTATTGGACAGAAGCAACACAGTATGCTGTCCATATACTTAACAGAAGTCCAACAAAGATATTGGGAGAAGTGACGCCAAGTGAGAAGTGGAGTAAGCACAAGCCGTCTGTAGAGCATCTCCGTGTGTTTGGCTGTGTGGCTTATGCGCTTATACCTTATGAGAAGCGTGTGAAGCTGGATGAGAAAAGTGTGAGATGTGTCATGTTTGGTGTAAGCAAGGAGTCGAAGGCTTACAGACTTTATGATCCTATTAGGAAGAGGATCATAATAAGCAAAGACGTGAGGTTTGACGAAGAAACGCGGTGGAACTGGGAAGATAACATTGATGAAGACAAATTTGTCGAATGTGGAGAAGCTGAAGAAGA
>NW_013623734.1:0-708 GCF_000695525.1 Brassica oleracea var. oleracea
AGGGAGGAAACGAAATCTTTGATCTGTTGGTTCGAGTTTCCCACCCCTAAAGCTTACGATAATGAAGATTTTTAGTTGGAATGTAAGGGGTTTAAACAGTACGGATCGTCAGAGAGTTGTAAAAGATTGGGTAAGAAGTTGTCGTTTTTCAGTTGGAGCCTTTCTTGAGACTCGTGTCAGACATGAAAATGCTGCTGCAGTGTTTGAGGCAGTGGCTCCAGGTTGGAGGTATGAAACAAATTTTTCGAGTACAGAGGAGGTCGTATTTGGGTGGTTTGTGACCCAGTGGTTTCGGTGGTGGTTTACAGTAAATCGGATCAGATGGTAGTTTGTGGGGTGTTTGGGCCGGAGACAAGTGTATCATATACGGCGATATTTGTTTATGGCTACAATACTGAGATTCAAAGAAGAAATTTATGGGAGGAGTTGGTCACGGTTGCAGGAATGGGCGTGGTTAAGGAGGCGCCTTTAATTGTCCTGGGAGATTTTAATCAGATCAGAACAGCGTCAGAACATTTCTCTATTGCTTCATATCCGCTTCCGGTGAGTGGGATGGGGGATTTTCAGGAGTGCTTGTTAGATGGAGGACTGGATGATCTAGAAACTTGAGGGGTATTCTTCTCTTGGTCGAACGTAAGACCAGAAGATCCTATACTTAGTAAACTAGACAGAGCTCTGGGTAATGATTTGTGGAGACAAAGGTTCCCA
>NW_013623735.1:0-708 GCF_000695525.1 Brassica oleracea var. oleracea
TTTTTTTTTTTTGAAACTTTAAATATTTTTTTTTTAATTTGAAACCATATTCTCAAAACTCTACCCTTTAACTTTAAACACTAAGTCTAGATTAGTTAATCCTTGGATATAAGTGCATATTTACTTTTTAATAAAACTTATTTTAGTCATTTTCCTACTTGAAGTTTATTTTTGTGAAAATAAAACAAAAAAGGATATCCAAAGAAATTTTTATAAAAAAACCACGTAAAACTCCAACATATATAATATATTATACGCAACGACTTCTAAACACAAACATTAAAATAAATTTAATCTACATCCCTCCACACCTAAAGATTCTTAACAACTATAAACATTCTAATACATTTCTGTCGCAAATGCTGATACAAAACACATGCAATCAAAATACACAATAAAATTGTCATACAAAGCGCGGATCGATCCTAGAACGTTTATAGTTGGTTCAACCATGAACCGGTCAAGTAGTCCGATTGGATCCATGCTAGGTAAAGTTTATTGTTTTACATAATTAAAAATAGATTTCAAAGAGAGTAAGAAATAAAATAAATATTAAAAATATATAAAACATAAAAAAAACTTATATGTTAAATCTCACTACCAGTATTGAAAAATGTAAAATAATGACATAATAAATTTTTTTTATTTAGATAAACATATATTTTAAATAAAAATAACAAAAGTAAATAATAAATAAATTTTAAAATT
>NW_013623736.1:0-708 GCF_000695525.1 Brassica oleracea var. oleracea
GGAAGATGGGCATCAACCAACGTAATGCCTTGATGAGGATTGAGGCTAATAAAAGATGCCACGATGAGAGGTGTGGGTACTCGAGGATCGCGGACACTCGTAGGTCTGTCGATTCAGATCAACATCGTAGAGCTCCTTCCGCCTACGAAGGACGCAGAACAGAGCCTGATAGAGCTCGATCTAGGGTCTCTCACTCCCATGGTGGATCAAGAGGATATCACTCAGATCGCAGAACCCGTGAATACTCAGATCGCAGAGCTCACGAACACCCAGACCAGTCTAGAGATCGCTTGGAGTATGTTTACAGACCCCGAGAGATAACTTCTGCAGGACGTAAAGATACCGACGTGTCTGGATCGTTGGGAAGGAACCTGGGCACTAGACTTTCGGGACTGGAGAACGCTGCCAACCAAGTAGCACCTAACGGGTCTCAAGCATCCCATACCCCGCCACGATCAGTGGAGCAACCTCAAGACACTACAGCAAACAGTGGCAGCTCTAAGGAAAGGCGATCAGCCCTTGAACGTATCTCGGAGCCCAGGCCTCCTGCGTTAGCTCGACTTGGCGTTACCTCAAGTAATGATTCAGTACGACTTCAAGATGTCGAAATACAGTTTCTAGGGGACGAATATCAAGAGATCTTAACCCGCTGCTTCTCCCGAACTTCTACTGGATTTGAAATGATCCAAATTGCTCAGAATGTCCCTG
>NW_013623737.1:0-708 GCF_000695525.1 Brassica oleracea var. oleracea
TTTTAAAATGACTTTAAATTACAAAAATGAGGAATCTTATATATTATATATTTTTTTAAACGATTTTAAAATACAAAAATGAGTACACCTTATATGTTATATTTTGAATTTTTTAAAATGACTTTAAATTACAAAAATGAGGAATCTTATATATTATATATTTTTTTAAACGATTTTAAAATACAAAAATGAGTACACCTTATATGTTATATTTTTCTTATATGTTAGATTTTTCCTATATATTTTATTTTAAATTTTTTAAAAACCACTTTAAATTACAAAAATATAAGTTTTCCCTAAGTATACGACTAAAAACATTAAAATGACATGTATCAGTTCGATGGTTGATTTGAAAGCTTTCAAAACCATATGTAAGATAAAAGTCAAAATAATTCAACTGTGAAAACAATACTGTTCACTTTTTCAAGAATGTGTTCGAGGGAAAAAATAAGGTTTTTTGTCATAATTTATTTAATTTCCACTAGAAAACATTATATTAACCTAAAATATAAGAAGTGTGTATTATTTCCCTAAATAAAAGCTACGAAATTACCTAATATGATTTACATATATATGACAATTAATGATTATTAATAATAAAGATTTGATAACAATTTTTGCATCCTTCTGCATTTTATTTAATTTTATATTATTAAAAAAGTAAACAATCACATTAATCATATAATAAAAAATTAGATTTTTTCTTAT
>NW_013623738.1:0-708 GCF_000695525.1 Brassica oleracea var. oleracea
ATCTCAGTGGTTAGTGGAGAACAGCTGGATATTGTTCCTAAGAAGGAGTTTGGTAAAAAGGGTGAAATCAAAGAAATCCTGGATGGAGATTCTCACACGGATACCAAGAAACTCAGTGGGAATGCAAAGGTGAATGAAAAAGTCCAGAAGAAAAGGGTCAAGGGTGACCCTATGATGACTTTGATACCTCGGTTGTGTGATGAGAAATCCATTGAGTATGAGGTAAACTGCAAGGGTACCTCTAAACCTTTCTCTAAGGTCAGATTAATTCTCACACATGAGCTGAAAGAGAAAGGAGAAGCTGCTGTGAAAGGGTTGTAGAGCAGAGTTTTGAAGCTAAACATGTCTGATTGTGGAGCTTGTTTTGGAACAAGTCCTCATGCTCAACCCGACTGATCTATGTCACCAAGTCAAGCTAATGACTTAAACCAAGCGCTTGGTGGGAGGCAACCCACTGGTAAGTGTAAATATAACTTGGTTTTGTTTTTGTTTGCCTATTTTTCGTTTTAGTTTATTGAGTCTCAGGTCAAAAAGAAGAAAAATCCGAGATACTTAAAAATTCTGGGTTGCTGAAGGAGCGACTACTCCAGGCGGAGATCTTACGATGGAACACCCATAATTTTTGTGGAGCTCCCACTCCACTCAGGTAAGTATCTCGACCAAAAAAAAATATTTATTCTTGTTTTCACCTTCTCTCTGATTTATTTT
>NW_013623739.1:0-708 GCF_000695525.1 Brassica oleracea var. oleracea
AGAGTACTAGATATAGACTCAAGATACTTATATATTAGAGTATCCTTTCATCTTTTTTTACTTTAGATCTTAACATTCTAATGTGTGCATATAGCTGCAAACTTATATGTAGTTTGTCGAAAGGAATGTAGAAATCTGCATATGTATCGTTAAATGCGACACAACATGGTCTCTCTTATTCCTTTTTAGCCTAACATATATAACAAGAATCTCAAAAACGTTATTAAGTGTCGTTTATCTAAAATTCTAAGTACTTTAGGCTTATGTTTATATTCAAGAATCAAGACACTTTTTATTTTTTTTGTGTAAAAAGGGCAATCAAGACGACAGTACATATTCTACAAGCACATACTCATTCAATTATTCCTCTTTGATGGAACTCAATCTTCTCGATACCAAGTAGGTTCCACACGGTTGAGGCGAAACATATTCATCGGAGCTAAGAACCCTCGCCGGTAAGCGACCTTCCATACATTCTTTAAGAATCAAGATACCAATATTACCACCGTCACCGTCAGACTGATCACCACGACGCGCCAAATACAAAAGCTCTTCAAGTTTATCTCTTCTCATCCTCACTTTTATCCTTAAACGACCATTCTTCTCTCCCGTCTCCACGTTTTCTCTTCGTACTCCGTCGCCGCCGAGAACCGGGTGCACTGCGCTGCTTCTCCTAAGAAAATTGCCCATTTTTCTAGTCTTTTTCTT
>NW_013623740.1:0-708 GCF_000695525.1 Brassica oleracea var. oleracea
ACACTGTCGGAATTGAATGCTTATGTAATCACTTCACCACCAGAGGTTAGCATCCAACTTAAAACCTCCAGCTTACTCTGCAACTGCCCTGTTACAAACCCAAACACTTGCAGGCTGCAGAGTTCCTATGCACTCTGGAAATTGACAACATTGAAACATCAAACGCGTGGTGCTACATCTCATGTTCGAAACGCTCCCGGAAACTTCAGCGTGGTTTTTTTATGTTCACTGTGCCTCATAGATATAGTAGGGAGGAACTTAACACCCCAGCTGAAGCTTTCAGAATTTAATTTCCCAGCAAAGCATCAGTCATTCACCGTATCCGCATTTTTGATCGCAACGAACATGCACCTCTCCCGAAATTCACAGCACAAGTAAGCTCACTCCATTCATACTTACGTTTCCTCACTCCTTGCATTGATGCCTTATGTTTCCCATTACTTCTCCACATGGAGGTGATGATAACCCGACGATGAAATGCCATGAGTTGGAGCTGTGAAAAAAGATTCATCCCAAGGATTTGAAAGCTGTTAGTTGTCAACAGCAGCGGCCCCAGTAATCATGTCATGGTGGAAGGCCACCCAGGAGGAAATATCGAACCAAACAATATCCCTGTCTCCTGAAGAGTTTCCAGAGGCCGATGGTGTGCACACTTCGAAGAAACCTCGCAATGGGTAAGCTTCAGATTATTAGAGGCCACTAAATTGT
>NW_013623741.1:0-708 GCF_000695525.1 Brassica oleracea var. oleracea
CTCGAAGAACCCTAATTCGTTCTTGATTCCGTTCCAGCAAGCATTACTGTCTCAGCTTCATCCTGATCTCATCTCAGACGAACCCTTGAACTCAATCCCGTCTCTGCCTCAGCTCGATCCGACGATCAGCCTCAACCCGTTCGCGAGAGACAACCAAGGCGATCGCGACCTAACAAACCTAACCCGATCGCATCCTCTCAGCTCGCGATCCCGAAGCAGCCAGCTCGCGTCCGTTCGAGGTTCATCTTGGTGGTCCGGTTTCTACAATCTACAAAACAAAGGTAATCCTAATTCTGAGAACATAAATTGAACCTGGTTGTCTTGTAAAGATTGAAACCCTAAAAGATAATCTCTAAAACTAAAAGCCATAGGATAATAGATCAATACCCTATGAGTAAATCGAAGCTCTATAAGTTCGATCTAAACCTAAGAAAGAGATTGATCCATTGATCAATTAAAATCAGAGCCTTAAAGGTTTTTGAATCTCAATTCAAATCCCCTTGATCAAAGATCAAAGTTTTCGAAATCCCCTAAAACCCTAATTAGAAAATCGGTTTTAAAATTTGATTTGAAACTTGAGTGTTTTTGATTGATCACCTAGAGCTGTAATTAGGATTGTTTCAAAACTTGAATCTGAATCTTGTTTAAACTGAAACCCTAATTTCGAAGTTAAAGATCCTAAGGCCTTGAAACCCTTAATCGGTCACT
>NW_013623742.1:0-548 GCF_000695525.1 Brassica oleracea var. oleracea
AATTATTAAACTATTTTTTATTTATTAAAACTATTTTTTTGTAATTACTAAAAAAATTAATATTTTTAAAACTATTTTTTGTAATTATTAAACTATTTTTTATTTATTAAAACTATTTTTTGTAATTATTGAGCTATTTTTTATTTATTAAAACTATTTTTTTGTAATTATTAAACTATTTTTTATTTATTAAAACTATTTTTTGTAAAACTATTTATTTATTTGTGATTAAAAACTATTTTTTAAATAGGTTTTTTTTACTTATTAAAATTATTAGAACTAATTTTTAAATATGTTTTTTTTAATTTTCAGGTCTAATGATGATCAGACCCGGTCTCGACAGCGTCGTGGTCGTGGTGGTACGGGGAGCCAGTCTCGGGATTCCAGCCAGATTCAGGATTCCGCTTCGTCCCACAGCTCCTACCATACATCTCCCTCTCCATTTCCCGCTTCTGTTCCTCTCGCTCCCCCTGCTGCACCCGCTTCTGCTCCTCCGGGTCCTTCGGGAGTGATGAGTGTTGCGGAGTTGGTTCGACAGCCCGGTCGTG
>NW_013623743.1:0-343 GCF_000695525.1 Brassica oleracea var. oleracea
ATACAATAATAAAAATTTAGAATTTGTTTAGAAATTTTAAAACAACATTAAATATCATAGGCCTCAAGTATATAGAGCATTTACCGAAAATTCAATATTTTCGTAGGGGGGTTAACCCGTAGATTCTGAGAAAAAATCAAAAATATGAAAATACTGTTTTAATGCATAGTTGCATCCTTCACTAACATATTATGAAGTTCAAAAAGGTTTGGAATTTTTTTTGTGTCCGTTTCTCTAACAAATAACGATTTTATAGTGGTTAATCCACCAATTTATGGAGTTATGAAGATTTAGTTATTAATTGACAAAATAATAAAACGATGCCCATGTACCTTGAATGAAA
>NW_013623743.1:367-517 GCF_000695525.1 Brassica oleracea var. oleracea
AATGTGTTTAGAAATTTTAAAACAACATTAAAGATCATAGGCTTCAGTATATAGAGCATTTACCGAAAATTCAATAATTTTCGTAGGGTTAGTTAACCCATAAATTTTGAGAAAAATTCAAAAATAAGAAAATACTGTTTTAATGCATAG
>NW_013623743.1:626-708 GCF_000695525.1 Brassica oleracea var. oleracea
TGTTATGAAGTTTTACTAAATTAATTGAAAAAAAATAAAACGTTGCCCATGTACAAAGAATGAGAATTTAATATACATTAAT
>NW_013623744.1:0-708 GCF_000695525.1 Brassica oleracea var. oleracea
AGATCTTTTCTCTTATCGATCTCGTTTGTAACGTCGATCTCATTTCAGTCACAGTATTCACCCTTATTCATCAATAAAATCCATCTTTGCCTACTGGAAACTGATTACATCGTTGTGTTCTAAAGATATCGTTGCCTACATCATTTTATCTTCCCTTGATTAAACTCTCGATCACTATCAAATACTTAGTGTAGATTTTAGGATCTACAGGTATCACCCTCTTTCCATGAGCAAGCCGAAAAACACCATCTTCCTGGAATTGACGGCAGGATCATATCTAAAATTTGTGGTATTGTCCTCTGTTCATTCAATATTTGTGCCTCATCCCATAGTGTTGATTCTGTTTCTGCTAATTTAAGCGTATCCATAGGATCCATGTCCAGATTACTGAAAGCTTTATTATTCCTAGCTTTCTAGATGTACCATAGTATCCATGCAAACTGATGATCTTCCATCTGCGGGAAAACTCTCCAGAACAGATGATCCATGTTTGTGAAGAGAGAACTTAGCTGGAAAAATAGCTGGATTTGATGGTATCTTCGAAGGAGCCCAAACATGGATTGCTGGAGGACATTCAAAAAACACATGGTTTATGGATTCCTCGTGGGCTCCACATCATCCAAAACAAATACCCCCTTGTATCCCCCTTGCTTGTAAATTCTTATTCACTGCTATACATCCTGTCACTAATTGCCATAGGAAATGTTT
>NW_013623745.1:0-708 GCF_000695525.1 Brassica oleracea var. oleracea
TTTTTATCAAATCTTTATTATTCAAAATCATTAATTGTCATATATACCTTAGCCACATTAGGCATTACCTTAAATTTTATTTAAGGTAATGATAAAGTATATTAATGATGAATTTATTGTTAGTTTAATAAAAAACTTATTATATAATTAGATGGACCAACATATTTCTCTAATGATTCTAAAAATCATTCTAGTGATGACATGTGGCTACAAAAAGAAGTTGTAATGCTTCTCAAATAATATATAAGGGATTTGATAACAATTTTTGCATCCTTCTTCATTTTTGTTTAATTTTATATTATTAAAAAAAAAAATAAACAATCACATTAATCATATAATAAAAAATTAGTTTTTTTCTTATATGTTATATTTTGAATTTTGTAAAATGACTTTAAATTACAAAAATGAGGAAACCTTATATGTTATATTTGTTTTTAAAAACGACTTTAAAATACAAAAATGAGGACACATTATATGTTATTTTTTCTTATATGTTAGATTTTTTCTTATATGTTATATTTTGAATTTTTTAAAACGACTTTAAATTACAAAATTGTAACTTTTCCTTAAGTATGCGACTAAAAACATTAAAATGACATGTATCAGTTCGATGGTTGATTTGAAAGCTTTCAAAACCATATCCAAGATAAAAGTCAAAATCATTCAACTGTGAAAACAATACTGTTCACTTTTTCAAGAATGTGTTCG
>NW_013623746.1:0-708 GCF_000695525.1 Brassica oleracea var. oleracea
ATATTTTGAAATCATATGATTTATACTACTTCCAAAAGTGGTGAGGAGTGAGGACCAATGTTAATCTGTAGTAGAAAAACGTGTTTAGATGCCATTCATGTGGCAGTGATTTATATGGCTTGTCCATATAAACATGCTTTGCAGTGTAAGCTGTGAGATGATTGTTTATTACTATACGAAATAAGATCAGTTTGGTGCAGGAGAAAAGAGTTAAGGGACTTGAAGAAGTGCTACAGTTCTGGTTCAGAGCAAGACTGTAAATAACTTAGGCAATTTAGGAGTTTTTGAAATCTGTAAAGTTATAAAAGTAGTTTCTCTTTTCAAACAAGGTTTCACTTGATGTACAAAAGTTTTTTGACGAATAAATTTAGCATTTATTCAAAAAAAAGATTGTTTATTACTTAAGTCAGTTGAAACTAAATTTATTTTTCTATAACCACATTTTTGTTGTTTCAGAAAGAAAAAAAATGTCAAAAAGCTAAAGTAACTAATTCTCATATTCACACCTAGGTTAAGAGATGTCAAAGTGGACCACAACCCACAGATTATGTATAATTAGCCCAGTAGCAGAGCGAATCATGACAAATATATATATACAAACCGCAATCTGCAACGGGCTGGTCCCCCCGGACCAAACTAAAATCTAATTTGCAGAGGGTTAGACTACTTGAACGGGTTGCTTTATTTAATATTTCTAAAGTAAAGAGT
>NW_013623747.1:0-708 GCF_000695525.1 Brassica oleracea var. oleracea
TCAATATATAGAAAAGAATTCGTCGTAAACGCGACGTAATATTACGACGAAGTTACCAGGGCCGCGTTTTTTCATTTACGACGAATTTACTAGGCCCGCGTTTTTTGATTTACGACGAAATTACGTCGAAACATCGGTTTACGATCGCGTTTTTCGATTTACGACGAAATTACGTCAAAACATCGTTTTACGACGAATTTACCAGGCCCACGTTTACGACGAAGTTACCAGGCCCGTGTTTTTTCTTTTACGACGAAATTACGTGGAATAGATAACCATTTACGACGATTTTACAACGCTTAACCCTAAACACCGAGAATGAAATCCCTAAACCCCAAAGGCAAATATCATCTAACATCATATCTCTTCTCTACTACTTTGTGCTCTTTCTCCAACTTAAACTCTAAAACCCTAAAACTCCAAATAATTTTTTAAAAACTAAAGAATTACATATTATATAAAACAACATTCGTTACACATACATTAGGATGGTAAAAAAACAATATTTCTTTAAACATACGTTACAATAGAGAAATACAACATTTGTTACACATACATTAGGATGGTAAAAAAACAATATTTCTTTAAACATACGTTACAATAGAGAAATACAACATTTGTTATATATATACATCACTCTAAATCGTTTTCGTTCTCATCCATATTACATCACTCTAAATCATTTTCGTTCTCATCACTATCATTACA
>NW_013623748.1:0-707 GCF_000695525.1 Brassica oleracea var. oleracea
CTGCACAAAATCCAAGCTTGACTTCTCCACATCGAGATTCCAGTGACACGTGAAGGCTCTCCAAAGTGGCTCTTGGTCTCGCCATCTCCGCTCAGTCCGTCCCCGTCGAAATCAAGCTTCAGTCACGACCAATCTCTGCTCAACCTCCATGGCGTCATTGTCTCCATCTCCGCCGCTTGCGCCACCACGAACCCCGTCTTCACTGCGGCGTACTCTGATCAATCCGAGGCCGACGCCGGCTGTGCTCAGAATCGCCGCCGTGGTCTCAGCTCGAGACGTGACAGCACGTCCTGAAGCCCCGGAGCCGTCGCTTCTCACCGTCGCAGCCATCGCTTCTCGTCACGGAGAAAAGATCGAACAGCAATGGAGATGTTCCATCAATTTGCGACCTTGATCCCTGGAGTTTCCTCTCTTTTCAATTCGGCCCCAAACATTTGGATTTGCACAAAGGACCTCTCGAATTGACCCAGAATCTTTCAATTGAACATTTCAGACCCCTCATATTTGCATAATGGTCTCCCGTCTCTTGATAGTTCTCTATTCGGCCACAAACTTTGTAAATTGCACGATTAACCTCACAATTTCAGCCCAAACTTCTCAAATGTGCAATCTAAACCCTAGAATATGCAAATGAACACTCCAATGCAATATACACACCTAATATGCAATCTAATGATAAAAAATGCATTAATATGAATGCTTAGAAC
>NW_013623749.1:0-707 GCF_000695525.1 Brassica oleracea var. oleracea
TTTTTTCTAGATTTCTGCCGATCGATTTTTACATTGAAACCGAATTCACTAACTTTCGACGAGAATTTGACCAGATCAGCTGTAAAGGTACTAATTTTAACTACACGTAATCCATACTTTTTCTTTATGAAACTCACTTCTCATGAGTAGTGCCATTCATTCATCACACAAGCTTGGAACCACAACACTTCTCAAAAATACATGTATACTTGGGAGACATCAAATAAAACCACAAAATGTAACATAAGCCAGGAATTACATCACAATCTTTACATAATACAAACATACATGTCTTAGGAGCATCATTGCCGCAGTCATGTCTTGTCTTACGTGTTTCTGGTGCTAACCGGTTCCATCGTCGCCACCAGCGTCTCCTCCTTTTCCACCCCAATTGTCATAGTTTTGTCGTGGAATGTTATGGTGGTTGTCTACTCCTCTTGCTGATGGAAAGACGGATTTATTTCCAACATGGTGAAGCCTTTGATCTTGGTTGTGTATTCCTCTCCCTCCTCCCTCCACATTGAAAGTGCTCATAACCACCATTATTACCATCAGTACCACCACCAAGACTGGCCTTGTCTGAACTTGCATATTTTCTTTTGTTTTGCTTCTTGCAATATGTCGTCCTTATAGAAATGAGAAGTAGGGTTTATGAATATTGAAATGTTTCACAAATAGGAAAGTTCCACCGTTAAAAGTGGTGGATA
>NW_013623750.1:0-707 GCF_000695525.1 Brassica oleracea var. oleracea
AAAAAAAAAAGGAAACCAAAACAGAACCGAATAAAAAAAAGAAACAAATAGTAACCAAAACTAAACGCCTAGGTCTAAACAAATTAATGAACAAACAGATGGATTAATAAATATGTCAACAAAAGATAATTCTGCGTTTTCAAAGTGCGGATCAAAATATAGTTTTTATTAAAACAGAAGTCACTGAAGTAATTTGATATATATAAATATCACTTATATAAGATTTTCTAGATTATTATTATAACGTACTGATCGATAGTTTTTATTTTTGGGTTTGAGGAAGCTATGTGGGCTTAGGCACAAATTAACAATTTGAAAAACGTACATAAAGATATTGCACATCACTCAAGTCAGAATATGGGATATATCTCTGTTGATGTTATGTAGATGGAGTTTGGAAATAAATGAAATATCTTCACAAGGAAGTATGGTTTTGCAACAAAGAAGGTTTCATCGATAACATGATGGGATCCATGAATATCCGAAGAAGTTTATTATATTTACATGCAGAATGTGAAGCTTTGATATGGACAATGAAGTACATGAAGATCATGTATATTGCACCGGATGTGATATTCTCACCGGACTATTCTCATTATGTTCTATACCAACCGAATGCCCGTCATTCACTACTTAGTTAAAAGAATTGCAACGATGTAATGATATTTTTAAATTTTGCAATCCAACATATTCCAATTGCAAAAAAA
>NW_013623751.1:0-707 GCF_000695525.1 Brassica oleracea var. oleracea
AAAAAATAAAAAAATAATTAATTAATTAAAATTTGATATGGTAAAATCTGTATTGTGAACACGTGTAGATCAGTCTCTCAAACAGCCTTCATAATAGTTGAACATAGGTGCAAAAATTAGGCTTTTTAACAAAAAATAATAATAATTAAGCTTTAAGCAGCTCTTTTTCTTTTATTTTTTTATGTTGTTTATCCAAACCTTTAAAATGTAGTGGAAAATTTTTGTAATAAGTAGTAGAATTATTGTAACGAAAAAAAGAAAAAAGCAAACCAATCAAGTCTTGGATCATGGAAAAAAAAGAGTCTAGGATCATGGATTTTGATTGCTTAAGTTGCAATTCCAGTTAAGTTTTCTTTCCCTACAGGCCAACCTTCTGTTTCTCTGAGTCATCGTCTTTAAAACTTTGCCTCTTCTCCAAATTTTAATTTAAGATTTTCACAGTTTGAGTTGTATTTTGTTCTTTCTGTCTCTGCAACTCAATCACATGTTTTGGTGATACATCTTTTACATTATGTGTCTGCCCCTAAGCTGTGCATTTTATAATGTAATTATATTACAAAAAATCAAATCTATATTGCAGGATTTGAAATAATTAGAACTTAAAATTTGTTTTCTAAATTATATTCTCTTTTCCTTTGATCATGGGTTTTTCATTATCTGGTTATTAGAGAATCTGTATGATTCATTTTACATCATCAGGACGGACA
>NW_013623752.1:0-707 GCF_000695525.1 Brassica oleracea var. oleracea
GGCTGATGCACTCTATGTACACGAGGTGGTGTTTTTGAACGAAGATACAGTGATTCCGGAGAATCTTGATATCGACAAAGGCAGTGCAAGTGTCTGGTATTTGGATAATGGAGCGAACAATCACATGACAGGGAATAAGGAGTTTTTTTCGAGTTTGAATCTCAACACCAAAGGGAAGGTGAAGTTTGGTGATGGATCGTGTGTTGATATTGTAGGAAAGGGTGTGGTTACCTTTGTGTGCAAGACTGGAGAGAAGAAGGCACTCAAGGACATATACTACATACCCGATCTAAAGCACAATATATTGAGTCTTGGGCAAGCAACAAAAAACGGATGTGAGGTTAACATGAAAGATGTCTACTTAACGGTCACATATTCGCATGGAAGGTTGCTAGTTCGTGTGACAAGATCTCCAAACCGTCTCTACAAGACCCCTATGGAGATAAGCTACCCGAAATGTTTACTTGTCAGGGACGTAGATGCTACATGGAGGTGGCATGCTAGGCTAGGACATATAAGCTATGGAGTGATGAATAACATCGTAAGGAAGGAGATGGTCGTAGGAATGCCGTGTGTAACACACGAAGAAAGCGTGTGTGACGCATGTCTCGCAGGGAAGCATATCAGACAGTCATTCCCGACCAAAGCCAGGTTTCGTGTGACAAAGCCATTAGAGTTATTGCATGGAGATTTGTGTGGTCCAATTA
>NW_013623753.1:0-707 GCF_000695525.1 Brassica oleracea var. oleracea
TATATATATATATGTATACACAATTATAAAAAATTTATAAATGTAGAGAAATGTTGTTAAATATTTTTAAAATTTTCTAAAAAACATTTTACTATACATAGTTTATTAGTGGAAACTTATAAAAAATAATAAAAATTTTAAAAATTTTATTATACATGATTTATATATATATATATATATGTATATAAAATTATAAAAAATGTATAAATGTAGAAAAATGTTGTTAAATATTTTAAAAAAAAATTAAAAACGTTTTATTATATATATTTCATTATTGGAAACTTGAAAAACGTTTTTAAAAATCAAAAAATGTTTTAAAAATATTAAAACGTTTTGAATTTTAACAAAAAAAAAATCCCAAAAAAAAACAACAATCCTAACTTATATATCCTAAACTATCCATTCAATCCTAAAATTTTCAATCAAACAACCTAAAATCCGAGATCTAACTTCCAAAACCCTAAACAATTGATATAAAAGAAGGTTTGGGATGATTCTTACATGATTTGGGGTTTGGGGAAGAGATATGAGGGTGAGAAGAGGATTCGCCGGTGAAGAGAGGTGGAGAAGGGCCGGAATCGCCGGAGAGATGGAGAAATCGCCGGAGAGAGATCGTCTTTGAGAGAGAGGCGGAAATAATGAAGAAGGAAGAAAGAGGGTTGCGCCCATAGTTGTTGCAACTCATATATCAGTGGTTGAAGAAACAT
>NW_013623754.1:0-707 GCF_000695525.1 Brassica oleracea var. oleracea
TATGGACCATTTCAATAGTGTTTGGACCCACAGATTCACAACTAAATCCATCTAGTCCCATATTCATAAAATGGTCTATGGACTCTATCTTTGAGAAGATTGGTTTAGGAACAGTAAGGACATGTTTGTTCATCAGTTGTGGTTTGTAATGTGAATATGTTTCTGTTTAGCGAGAGAAACATTAAGGAATAATTGGAGAATTTTGTTATCTTGATATTCTAAGTGACTCTTTATTGAATGACATGTGGCTAAAGAAGATAATGTTTTATCTTAAATAAGCATTCTACATCCATACAAAATTACATGTCACATAACTCTCTATATTCTGTCTTATGGCCACGTTTCTTGATCAATGGTTTGGCTAATGATATTTGCTTGCGAAATGTTCGTTGCGTTCTTCTTTTGCGGCTTTAAGGAAACAATAATCTTTATATGATTTGATAGCAAACACAAAAGTATTTATTCGAAATGATAAAATATTCAAAGACAATATGGTACACAATACAATATTGCCTGATAATGATAAATAACATAACTGATTTAAAGGCAAAAACCTTTAATCATTACAATATGAAATTTTAGAAATGCAAACGCAAACACTTCAGTCCAAACCAAACCTTGTTGGGCAACCATTGTTGATGCTATGACCAGAAAGATTGACGGCGGCGGTGGTGGTGGTGGTGGAAGGCATCTGACTGGTGACTGGT
>NW_013623755.1:0-707 GCF_000695525.1 Brassica oleracea var. oleracea
TTTACTTTGACATCAAGTTAAGTTCAACTCCATCTTCACATCTGAATCAAAACTCGAAAACATTTGCGGTGGAGAAATCGTTTTCAACCAAGAGTAATTTCCAAGGTATATTCCCGTGTCTCTCTTTAACCCTCAATCGAGTTTCACAAACTTAATTCTCAATCGAGTTGCATTTAGGGATTGTGTTCTGTTAAAAAAAGTATCGTGCTTTGAATGAGTACGACTACAGATTTGAGATTGGTCAGTAACACGTGTGGTGTAGTTTAATAAGTGTCTTCAATTTGAAGGTCTTACTTGTTTCGAAGTAGAAATAAAATTAGTTTACTTTGACATCAAGTTAAGTTCAACTCCATCTTCACATCTGAATCAAAACTCGAAAACATTTGCGGTGGAGAAATCGTTTTCAACCAAGAGTAATTTCCAAGGTATGGCTACGAAAATTTGCCATGAAAAGTCTAATATAAAAATCTACTATCTACAACAAATCGACTATCTCATTCGCCGTACATATTTCATATACTAAAGCATAAGTCAATTGACAAATTAAATTTTAACAAATGGAAAATACTTTCAAAAAATAAATAATAATAATTGATTTAAAGAAAATCTCTCCCATCCCTTATTTTTAGCAATTTTCTTCATACACGTTCAAAGTCACTTACCATGATTTCAAACTGTTTTCAGTTTTCCTCTTTTATATAATTTAC
>NW_013623756.1:0-111 GCF_000695525.1 Brassica oleracea var. oleracea
TCGAGTTGCGGAAGTGGATGTATATGCATAGAGATGCTAACGTGAGATTGACGAAAGAATACCCTGCGGGGCTGGAGACATTTATGCATCAAGCAGATTCAACACCGCTCG
>NW_013623756.1:190-707 GCF_000695525.1 Brassica oleracea var. oleracea
TTGGAAGCATTTAATAAATAGAGGTTTCACGCCAAATTACTATATCTGGTTTCAACATGGAGAAGGTTATAATTATGATCAGAATGAAGCTAGTAGCAGTAATAGCAACTTTCAGGAAGAACTGGTTGATCATCATTTGCATAATGAACATAGTTACCATCAGGAGGAGATGGTAGATTATGATAGGGTTCATGATATGGTAGCTGATGGATTTGTAGCTCATGATAAAGACGAAGAATCTAATATAGATGCAAAATTTTTTTACAAAATATTAAACACGGCAAATCAACCACTTTACAGTGGTTGTAGAGAAGGTCTCTCTAAATTGTCGTTAGCTGCTAGAATGATGAATATTAAAACTGATCACAATCTACCTGAAAGTTGCATGAACGAATAGGCGGACTTGTTTAAAGAGTATTTACCGAAAGACATTGTGTTTATGCTGATTCTTATATGAGATTCATAAACTGGTAGTCTTGGGTTGCCTTCGGAGATGATAGATGTTTGCATCGACAAC
>NW_013623757.1:0-707 GCF_000695525.1 Brassica oleracea var. oleracea
TTACTCCGACCGTGGAAGACCGGATTCTTGGTGAGGGCAATAGCCGAGTTGTTATCAAGCCGTACCACTATCTTTTGTCTTGGTTGACCCGTAACCTCTTCGAGCAAATCTTGAAGCCATATGGCTTGTTTTGCAGCTTCAGTTGCAGCCATAAACTCAGCTTCACAAGATGATAGTGCTACTGTCTTTTGTTTTTGAGAACACCAAGTGATAGGACAATCATTCAAGTAAAAGATGTGGCCTGTAGTACTCCTACCATCATCATCATCAATATTATGGCTTGAATCACTAAAGCCTTGGATCTCCATTGTAGTTGCTTGCTTGTATACGAGGCCTAGTGTCGTTGATCCTTTAAGATACCTCAGAAGGTGCTTTAACGCGGCTCCATGGGATCTTCTGGGATTGTGCATGTACCTGCTAAGTAGTCCTACACAGAACGCAAGGTCTGGGCGCGTGTGAAGTAAATAGCGAAGACATCCAATCTTTCGCCTATAATCATTTTCGTCAATACTCTCTTCTTCTTCATCCTTCGAGACCTTTAAACCGAACTCCATCGGTGTTTGTGTAGCATTACACTCGAACATACCTGTTTCAGTCAAAATTTTATTTGCATATCTTGACTGACACAAAGTTATTTTTTCTTTCTCTTGGCACACTTCAATTCCAAGGTAGTAAGTTAATAGCCCGAGATCACTCATCTCAAAGTT
>NW_013623758.1:0-707 GCF_000695525.1 Brassica oleracea var. oleracea
AAAAGATTTTTCAGAACCAAACATTATGTTGAGATGGGAATGACATGTGTTGATGTTTAATTTCTAGTCTATATGTTAAGGTTCTTACTAATTCAAGAAACTGAATACATATTTACAAGGTTCGTTACTGCCAGCCTGCCACCTTATCAAATACACCAAGAGTCGTTTCGATGGGATCATTATTATCTTAATTAACTATATCTATATATTAAGCTCAGTTAGTTGAATGATAACTCATTTAAACATGCATAATTATATAATACTTTAGTTAGTTGTGATTAGATAAGCCGGTGGAACTATACCAATCTTAAGAGTTTAATAAGCTTGATTTTCGTTGTCATGTTGCCTCCATGCCCAAGCATCTTTCCAATTTTAGATCTGTTTGACTTGATAATTAGCACATTTATTAATGAGTAGCCTATAATAAAGCTGCTTTTAACCTATGATTAACCACGTTTTAAACGAAAATGTATATGTATTAATTTAAAAACCTTTTAAATTTGACTGTAAAAAGGTACAACGTTGTAGCTGGGTTAATTGAAGATTAAGACAAACCAAACCGAAGACGCTTATTTGGTTTTCACAAGATGCCCCGTACGGATTTACAGTCTGGTTCACTTCTCAAAGCCATTGATCTTGTATCATAGATGTTGTTCTTACAATTGTTTATGATGAATCTGAAAAAGGTATCAATGAATAAAAAAAAA
>NW_013623759.1:0-707 GCF_000695525.1 Brassica oleracea var. oleracea
TTAATTAATTATGAAGATTAATATATATATCGTTTTAAATTAAACTAAAATTTTACTTTGAACAATTTTTTCGATAAAAATTTTGAACGATCATTGACAACTTATTTTTTTTTTTAAATTATAAATTACTAAAACTATTAATCCCACAATGAAAATTTTGTTATCAGTAATTTAAATTTTTTTCTATAAAAGATACAAATGATCAAAAAAACTATATGAGTAGAAATATCATTTAATAGACATTAATATTAAAAATATACTAAAATATATTATCTATGTTAGTATCATTTAAATTTAATAACGTATCCTATCAAATATAAAAAAAAATATTTTTTAGATTGATAAAATTGATTTATATGTTTGCACCAATTTAATTATATATTTAATAGTTACTGACTTTTAATTATTTAATATATATTTATTATTTCATAATATGTAAAAATATTTAATACATAAAATAATTTATATATATAATGTTGATTCCGCGCAAGACGCAGATCTTAACCTAGTCTATTTTATTAAAAGAGAAACATTCTGAAAAAATCTACCTATACAAGGTTACTGCACCCTTTTATTTAAGTAACACTTATTTGGTTTTACCATATATTAGCCCAATAACAAATTATAACCGTATGTTTAGCTAACTATTATAACCGTATGTTTACCTAACTATATTTATTTCGCCACATATAAACCACTAATATACC
>NW_013623760.1:0-707 GCF_000695525.1 Brassica oleracea var. oleracea
CACGATCGGGCTGTCGAACCAACTCCGCAACACTCATCACTCCCGGAAGACCTGGAGGACCAGGAGCGGGTGCAGCAGCGGGAGCGAGAGGAGCAGGAGCGGGTACAACAGAGGGAGATGTATGGTAGGAGCTGTGGGGCGAAGGGGAATCCTGAAAATGGCTGGAATCCTGAAAACCATGACGCTGTCAAGGCCGGGTCTGATCATCATTAGACTTGTAAATTAAAAAAAATATATTTAATAAATATAGAAATATATAAATTAAATTTTTTTTTTTGAAAAAAAAAAATCCCAAATAGATTTTAATCACAAAAAAAGTTTTATAGACATTAAAAATGTTTAATAAATATATATAAATAGTTCTAATAAACAAAAAATAGTTTTAATAAATAAACAATAGTTTAATAATTACAAAAAATAGTTTTAATAATATTAAAAATGTTTAATAAATATAGAAATTTATATTATATATATATATATATTTTTTTATTTTTTTTTAAATCCCAAATAATAGTTTTTAAACACAAATTTTTTTTATAGATATTAAAAATGTTTTGTAAAATCCAAAAAAATCGAATTTATATACAAAAAACGTTTTGTAAAATCCAAAATTCGAATTTATATACAAAAATCGTTTTGTAAAATACAAAAATTGAATTGATACACAAAAATCGATTTTATAAATACAAAAATAATAAAAAATTTAT
>NW_013623761.1:0-98 GCF_000695525.1 Brassica oleracea var. oleracea
TAAAAAATTAGAATACTTACCACAAACTGACGAAACCACATCTCCTGGTCTTCGGCAGGGAAGTGAGTGAAAGTCGGATATCCCTTGCTGAGGTTCGA
>NW_013623761.1:183-707 GCF_000695525.1 Brassica oleracea var. oleracea
AAAAAAAGACTTTTAATTACCATGTTTGACGTCGTCCCTTTGGACACGGAGTGAGATAGGGAAGATGCTTACGACCGGGCTGTTGAACCAACTGGGCAATAGTCATCACTCCCGGAACGACTGGAGGAGCGGGAGGGGTGCAGCAACGGGAAGGGGTGCAGCAACGGGAAGGGGTGCAGCAGCGGAAGCAAAAACTGGAGCGGGAAATGAAGAATCACGACAGTGGCTGCTCGACCCCCGAGAGTGGCTGGACGAACCCTGAGAGTAGCTCCCCGTACCACTACGACCTCGTGGTGAGGCACGACGAGATCGAGACCGGGTCTGATCACCAGTAAACCTGTAAATTAAAAAAAACATATTTAAAAATAGTTTTAATAAATATTTATTGAAAAAATATTTAAAATTAGTTATAATAAATATATAAATTAAAATAAAAACTTATTTAAAAATAGTTTTAATAAATATTAATTCAAAAACATATTTAAAATTAGTTATAATAAATATATAAATTAAAAAAACATATT
>NW_013623762.1:0-707 GCF_000695525.1 Brassica oleracea var. oleracea
ATGTAAGAAGCTTGATTTGGATACATAAAGTAGTGGAGAATTACCAAAAAGTTGAATAAATCTCATAGGACTAATGATGAAGAAGCTCTCCCACTTTGAAATCAGGTGATCCCAGTTTTCCTGTTTGGGAATATGAAAATTTCTTTGTCAATCTTATCAAACCAGGATGAACCGGAATGTAAGAAGCTTGATTTGGATAATAAAGTAGTGGAGAATCACCAGGAAGTTGAATAAATCTCAAAGGACTAATGATGAAGAGCTATCCCACTTTGAAATCAGGTGATCTTAGTTTTCCTGTTTGGGAATATGACAACTTCTTCGTCATTCTTATCAAACCAGGATGAACCGCGCTATAAGAAGCTTGATATGGATACATAGAGTAGTGGAGAATCACCAGGTAAATCTCATAGAAGTTAGGATGAAAAATCTATCCCACTTTCAGATCAGGTGATCCCAGTTTTTCTGTTTGTTTTTTCTATTTGGGAATATGAAAACTTCTTCGTCATTCTTATCAAACCAGGATCAACCGCGATGTAAGAAGCTTGATTTCGATACATAAAGTAGTGGAGAATCACCAGGAATTTTGAATAAATCTCATAGAAGTTAGGATGAAAAATCTATCCCACTTTCAGATCAGGTGATCCCAGTTTTTCTGTTTGTTTTTTCTATTTGGGAATATGAAAACTTCTTCGTCATTCTTATCAAAC
>NW_013623763.1:0-707 GCF_000695525.1 Brassica oleracea var. oleracea
TTGAGGACTAACAAATCGTGTCAAGATAAATTCATGGCCATAAAAACAGACATGAATAAAGCTTATGATAGAGTTGAATGGATCTTTATCCAGCAGCTACTAACTAAGATGGGATTTAATCATCACTCGATTAAATTGATGATGGAATGTATCTCATCGGTCCAGTATAGAGTTTTACTGAATGGGCAACCAAAGGGTCACATAATTCCGTAGCGGGGTCTACGTCAGGGGGATCCTTTATCTCCTTATCTGTTTATTATGTGTACGGAAGCATTGATAGTGAATATTAAAAAGGCAGAGAGGGAGAAACTCTCGACGGGTATCAAGGTTGCAAGGGCTTGTCCTCCAATCTCCCATTTACTCTTTGCGGATGATAGTCTTTTCTTCTGCAAAGCAAAAAGCGAGGAATGTCAGATTATTCTCAGGATACTTAAGGAATACGAAGTGGTATCAGGACAGCAGATAAACTTTGAGAAATCTTCGATCCAATTTGGACACAAGATTGATGAACCAATGAGACAGGAATTGCGGGACATTCTCGGAATATAAAATTTAGGTGGGATGGGATCATATTTGGGGATACCTGAGAGTTTGGGAGGCCCAAAGATCCAAGTTTTTGGTTTCGTACAAGAGCGTTTAAATAATAGAGTGAATGGATGAACTTTCAAGTTCTTCACAAAGGGGGGTAAAGAGGTGATTATAAAGTC
>NW_013623764.1:0-707 GCF_000695525.1 Brassica oleracea var. oleracea
GTTGGACTCTTTATTGTCCTCTGTAGCGTGTGCATCAGGCAGTGGAGCTGATACAAGTGGTCTCATCTGATTGTTTCTCATTAGTAATTCATTGTTCTGCTCAGCGAGCAAGAGACAAGAAATAAGATTAGCATAGGTTTTAAAACCTTTCTCTCGGTACTGTTGTAACAGCACATTACTTGCATGGAAAGTGGAAAAGGTTTTCTCAAGCATATCATGTTTCGTAATACTTTCACCACACAGTTTCATTTTAGAAACAATCTTAAACAGTGCAGAGTTATGTTCGTCCACAGACTTATAGTCTTGGATCCTCAGATTCGTCCAATCAAACCGAGATTTTGGTAAGATCACCGTTCTCTGGTGATCATATCTCGATTTCAATTCATTCCAAAGATCTAGTGGATTCTCAATGGTTAGGTATTGATCCTTGAGACTCTCAGCTAGATGATGACGAATGATCAAGATGGCTCTGTAACGATCCTTTTCATTGGCATTATTTTTCTCGGTGATACACTCACCGAGTCCCTTGGATTTCATGACGATCTTAGCATCGAGCGCCCACTGAAGGTAATTGTCTCCAGATAGATTTAGGGCAGCGAAATCAAGGTTGTTGATTTTCGACATCTGAAGTTATAGATTAATATTTCTAGATCTTTTAGAAATAGTTTTTAATATTTAAACGATTAGGGTTTTATGTTCAAACAATC
>NW_013623765.1:0-706 GCF_000695525.1 Brassica oleracea var. oleracea
TATGCAAAACCTCCAACTCCCATCCTTCTTCTTTACTAGCAAGACGGGGCTTGAGAAGGGACTACTACTCTTCTGTATAATCCCTGCAGCCATCATTGCCCCAATCTGTTTCTCTATCTCTGATTTCTGAGCTTGGGGATATCGGAATGGTCGCACGCTTACCGGATTCGCTCCCTCCTTGAGTGTAATGGTGTCTACCTTTCCCCTCGTTGGTGGTAATCCTGTTGGCTCGCTGAAGACTTGAGCATAAGAATCCAGCAAGACACTCCACTCTTCTGGAAACCCCACTGTGGTGTCATCATCCTCAGCTTGTAATCCTTCATACTCCACCAGCATTCCTTATCCCTCCTGTTCCATCGCCTTCCAGATTGCTTTCAATGAGACTGCTGCGGTGTGCAAGCTCAGATCTCCAACGAGTTTGATCAATTTTCCTTCCACTTTCAACTTCATCCACTGCTGCTTCCAATTGAAGCGAGTCTCGCCCAAAGTATCCAACCACTGAACTCCTAATATGACGTCTGCGATCCCCAGTTCTAGAGGTAAATAGCTGGTCTTGATTGTATAGCCCTGGACTTGAAGATCGATCCCTTCGACGACTCCTTTTCCTCTGACTCGCACTCCGCCTGTCACTAATACTCCATAGCTGGCCGTTTCTGTCAAAGTCACTCCCATCTTTCTCATCAATTTCTCCGAGACAAAGTTATGA
>NW_013623766.1:0-706 GCF_000695525.1 Brassica oleracea var. oleracea
GAGAGAGAGAGAGGTAACCCTACTAGAGCAGCAGTGGCTACATCACCACTCCTCTTAGCCTCGTTAAGTTTTCTTCCATAAGTTTGCTTGATCTTGTATAATCCCTCTATAGGCGTAACACCAAGAACCTGACAAGTTTACACACATTAATAAAAACAATGACAAGCAAAACATGTCCTTTTCTTAGAGAGCAAGAGATTAATCACATCATATGGGTTAAAGTCACCATCAGACAGTGGACTCATATTCATCACAAAGCAATATATATTATTGAAAAGTGTAAACCACAATTAATCTATATACATAGTAACAAAAATACAATTACAATTTTGAAATAAATAAATAAAAACTGAGCAAGTATATAAATATTAAAAGCACAAAAATCATATAAAATTGGACAACTCGAGATGAAAACCAATAATTACATAACAAACTAAGTCAAATACAAGAACATTCATAGAGTTAAACAATGAATAATTGAATATTCCTTTATAACAGATTAATAATCACAATCAACTTTCTTAAATAGTCATGCGAATCATTTTTTTAGTTTACATAGACTTCACAAAAAATCCACAATATCAAAGTTAAAGTAATTACTTATTTATGGTAAAACACCAAACAAAAAAGTATCAAAATTAAGATCAAAATGGTCAATCTCTATAATATTATTTGAGAAGTCAGTTTCTTATGTGTCACTCTCACG
>NW_013623767.1:0-706 GCF_000695525.1 Brassica oleracea var. oleracea
AATGTTCAAACCGTCAAAGCACAAGGAGAAGACAGGAAAAGGGTCGAATTTAGGCTAATTGACTCACAGTAAGTTCTCATGAATTTTAACTTTCACATAACATTCAAGAGATTTCAGTTCATTATTAACTAAACTCTAACTTTACAGAGGAAACGATCTTGCATGTTGCCTTTGGGGATCTTATGCTGAGCAAATAGAAGCTTTCATTGATGAGTGCAAAGATCGAACTATTATTTGTTTGATAAGGTTTGCCAAAATCAACTTCTTCAGAGGTAACTTGGTTCTTCAGAATTATGTCATACTATTTACTCTATTTGATTTTAACTGTAAATTTTTATATGTACTAGGAGAGGTTCAAATCACAAACGCCTTCGATGCATCACGCATGTACCTTAATCCAACAGAACCTGAAGTTTTGGAGTTAACAGAAAGGTGAGTGACTTCGATTTTTAGTTTATATTGTTTACATAAACACATGAGTGAATGATTATTATGGATTTATATTTGTTTTAGGCTATCTGATCATCATTTACAACTTGCTCCTTTTGATAAATCTAATGGAAAGAAGGATCGTAAACGCATAACTTATGACTGGAATGATGCTGAGATCAGGTCTATTTCTGAAATCATTGACGGAAATCAGGTTCAAACTTATTAGTTTTAGCGTTTTGAATGATTTTGCTTATTACTTTTATGCGTGAAAAAA
>NW_013623768.1:0-706 GCF_000695525.1 Brassica oleracea var. oleracea
GATCTCTTGATAGTCACTCTGCTAACATCAGTGACAGGTTTCATTCCGAGTTTCAGCATAGCTTTGCGGCTTTTCTTCTCGCTCCTACTTTGTTTAGAGCTCTCATTGTCACCAGCTCCTTGAAAAATAAGTACAACACAAGTCACAACAACATAACCACAAGACTTTATATAGTATTAACAGAGTCTATATAAAACACAAACGATAATATACATAACAAATTCAATAAATAAATAAATAAAAACCATTTCTAATCATCACTAGAACCAACACATCGACGGAATGAATCAAATCGAGATAATAGATTATACCATCGACGTTGTCATCGTCATCGTCATCGACATCATCGTCTTCGTCTCCGTCTTTGACATCCTCAACGACAACATCATCTTCCTTCTGCTCAATACACAGATCAGAAGAAACAATCGTCATATGACCACGAATCGAAACAAGAGAGAGAGAGAGGAAGGGAAGGGAAACGAACCTCGAGCTTCACTTGCTCTTTGATGGCTTCCTCGATCTTCACTTCTTCAACGACGGGGCCTGGCATTATACCTTCTTCTTCTTCTTCCTACGAAACAACCCTTTTAGACAGTGCAGCGGCGATACTCTTTACCTTTTTTTTCAGTGGCTACGAAGAAATATGATGAAAAGGGCGTAATCTAGTGCTTGTGGGCTTACTTTATTATCAGCCCAGTTTATCTTT
>NW_013623769.1:0-443 GCF_000695525.1 Brassica oleracea var. oleracea
CATGAGACCTGTAAATTAAAAAAATATATTTAATAAATACAGAAATAAATAAATTAATTTTTTTATTAAAAAAATCTCAAATAATTTAATCACAGAAAAATATTTATATATATTAAATTTTTTTAATAAATATATAAAAATAGTTCTAATAAACAAAAAATAGTTTTAATAAATAAAAATTGTTTAATAATTACAAACAAATAGTTTTAATAATATATATATATATATATATGAAAAATATTTTTAAATCACAAATAATAGTATTTAATCACAAAAAAAAGTTTTATAGATATTTAAAATGTTTTGTAAAATCGAATTTATAAAGAAATTTTTTTTTGTAAAATCCAAAAAATCGAATTTATATAGAAAAATCGTTTTGTAAAATACAAAAATCGATTTTATATACAAAAATCGATTTTATAAATACAAAAAATAAAAAAATT
>NW_013623769.1:528-706 GCF_000695525.1 Brassica oleracea var. oleracea
AAAAATCTATCAAAACTACACAAAAACCTAACAAATAGAACCTAAGAGAGTGGGATAGGGTCCTTACATGATTTGTGTAAGAGAAGAGGGAGATCGCCGAAGATATCGTCGGATTTCAGGGGGAAATCGCAGGAGAGAAAGAGAGGAGTCGCGCAGAGGAAGAAGAGAGAAATGGGGA
>NW_013623770.1:0-166 GCF_000695525.1 Brassica oleracea var. oleracea
GTTACATAAAGTAGTGAAGAATCCCAGGAAGTTGAATAAATCTCTTATGAGTTAGGATGATGAAGCTATCCACTTTCAAATCAGGTGAACCCAGTTTTCCTGTTTGAGAATATGACAAGTTCTTCGTCATTCTAATCAACCCAGGATGAATCACGATGTGAGAAGC
>NW_013623770.1:228-706 GCF_000695525.1 Brassica oleracea var. oleracea
TTTAGGATGAAGAAGCTATCCCACTTTCAAATCAGGTGATCCTAGTTTTCCTGTTTGGGAATACGACAAGTTCTTCGACATGATGAATCGCGATATAAGAAACTGTATTTGGATACATAAAGCAGTGGACAATCATTAGGAAGTTGAATTAATCTTATAGGAGTTAGGATGAAAAAATTATCCCACTTTCAAATAAGGTGATCCCAATTTTCATGTTTAGAAATATGAAAAGTTCTTCGACATTCTAATCAAACAAGAATGAATCGTGATATAAGAATTTGTATTTCGATACCTAAAGTAGTGGAGAATCGCCGGGAAGTTGAATTAATCTTATAGGAGTTAGGATGAAGAAGCTATCCCACTTTCAAATAAGGTGATCCCAATTTTCATGTTTAGAAATATGAAAAGTTCTTCGACATTCTAATCAAACAAGAATGAATCGTGATATAAGAATTTGTATTTCGATACCTAAAGTAGT
>NW_013623771.1:0-706 GCF_000695525.1 Brassica oleracea var. oleracea
CATGCTTGTGCTTAGAGAGTTTGCTTGCAATAGAACTTGAAAATGACATGTTTAATCTTTTGCAATGCTTGTGATATTGGGAATCAAACTTAATGATTAATCAAGGATTGATCCCAATACTATTGTATCTTATCTTTGCTGGAGTTTGAGTGATGTTTCAGGTTCACAAGATGTGTTCTTTGCTCACCATCCATCCGAGTGTAAGAGGAAGACTTGTTGCCCATTGTGTGTGCAATGGAGAGTGGTTACTAGTGTGATATGGCGCCACTGGTGTGAAGTCTCACTGAAGCTCACTTCAATCTTCAACCTAGATTAGGCCAAGCTTGAGGAGGGGAGTTGAGTGAGCTTCCTAGGCGATCCAAGAAGTCCATTGCAAGCACCTGAAGAAGGAGCCATAAGGCTGTGGCGAGTCTATTAAAGAGAGCACTCAAACTAAGACAGAGTACTCTTGGCTGTGAGAAGATGAAGGTTACTCTATCAATGCGGCTTCTAGTGTGAGGTGGTTGAAGAGATAGCTGAGGCTTCCACAAGCATTCCATTCAAGATGGCGAGTTCAAGAAGAGGCTGTAATGGTGTGTGTGTGTTGATCATGAAGCCATTCGTCCAAGCTTGTTCCTGTGATAGTCTCATGCTTGAGGGGGAGTGTTGAAGCTTACATAATCAGAATGAGCTTGGTGGTTATTCTAGAAGAGGAAGCAACCTGTTG
>NW_013623772.1:0-99 GCF_000695525.1 Brassica oleracea var. oleracea
TTATTAAAGAGTTAAAATACATCTATGCTATAAGGTTAAATAAACTACACTAAGGGTTTAGAGTTATGGGGTGGAGTTTTGTGGATATGATTTCAAAGT
>NW_013623772.1:217-706 GCF_000695525.1 Brassica oleracea var. oleracea
TTGCCCTACAAATTAAGAAAATTTAAATAATAAGTAAATATATAATATAAAAAATGAAAAACTATATGAAACATCTATATGAAAAATGTATAGTTTTCTGTTTTTTTTCTAAAGAAATTACAATTCACACAAACATACAATTTAGAATTTTGTTGTTGTTCAGAATACAACGTCCAAATGAATAACTATATAGTTATCATTTAAAAATCAAAATAGCCCGGCGCGTAGCGCGGGTTAACTCCTAGTCCTTACTAATAAAAGGGACCTCTTGAAGCTCCATAGAGCGTCCACATCAGCAAAAAAACTTCACCCGAAAGATGACAGGTGGCATAAAAAATAGTTTTACATTTTAATATTACTAATTTTCGAAAATTATAAATAATATGTAAACATACAGCATAAAAAATGGAAAAACTACATTAAACATATGTAAAATTAAAATTTTTCACTTAAAAAAATGACGGTTTATCTCCATAATGTAACATTACC
>NW_013623773.1:0-706 GCF_000695525.1 Brassica oleracea var. oleracea
TTTCTATTGTAAGCCATTTGGTTTGACTACATGGCACATCCCAATAGATGCATAAATGATGAAAGTTCTATTTTGTTATCTATGTCAAATATTAGACGTATTAGCTGTTTTACTATAGAGCAAAAAACAAAGTTAAATTTATACAAAGATCATAGTACAAGCTGATTTGGATCGACCTTAGGGGATAGCATTTTCACGTTCCACAGATTCATTTCAAAAACTATCGTCGTAGTCAGTGGCGGACCTATGTATAAAGAGGGAGGGTCAGCTGACACCCCTTAAATTTTATAAACCTGATTTGTTAAGCATATACAACTGAATTTCCCTAGCTCTAGTGGTGTTACACCCCTAAACCAGGGTGGGTTCAATCCTTTCTTGACACCACTTTTTTCTTTTTTTTAGTTCTGATTTTAAAGCCCAATTAATTTCTGACCAAGGTTTATAAAATCCTGGATCCGCCACTGGTCGTAGTTAGGCAAAAGCAGGATTTTGCAGCCGCGCTTGACCCGTTACAAGTCAGAAACTTATTAACCGATGAATCTTTGGCCATTTCAGTAGAGTTTGAGATGAAAAACTGTTGGCTGCTTTAGCAATTTGTGAGATCCCACTAGTCTCTGATTCAACTGAACTTCAACATGTAGTCATGCGCATACACACATAACTAAGTTTTTTTTTATAAATGCAATTCAGATTTAACTTTTTTTTT
>NW_013623774.1:0-706 GCF_000695525.1 Brassica oleracea var. oleracea
AAACCGAACGTTAATGGAAATGACAAGAAGCATTCTCAAACACATGCAAGTGCCAAATTTTCTTTGGGGTGAAGGGGTTAGACATTCAACATACCTTATCAACCGTGTTGGAACCAAAGCCTTGGAGTTATCAACACCGTACGAAGTATTGAAGGGACGGAAGCCAAACATTGAACACCTCAAGGTGTTTGGGTGTGTCGGGTATGCTAAAGTAGATGCACCTCACTTGAAGAAGTTAGATGACAGAAGCAGAGCACTTGTGCACTTGGGTACCGAACCTGGATCAAAGGCATACCGACTATATGATCCAACAAGCCGAAGAATTGTGGTGAGCAGAGATGTGATCTTCGAGGAAAACAAGAGGTGGAGCTGGAGTAGTCAACCACGGGAAGTTGCTGATGAATCTAGTAACTTCAAGGTGGTATTTGGAGAGTATGGGAATCACGGTTTAAATGAGGAAGATAATTTAGATAGCGATAAAGCTGTGGACTCAAACCATGACGAAGAGTATGAACCGTCTCAGAGACCAGAACCGTTGACTTTACCTGACGCAGAAACAGAGGAACCACAGGTGGAACTCAGAAGATCAACCCGAATCACTAAGAAACCAAGCTACCTTGAGGATTACGTCTACCTAGCAGAGATTGAAGGGGAAAAACTTTTGCTTGTGGTGAATGATGAACCGTATTACTTTGTTGATGCAGCA
>NW_013623775.1:0-706 GCF_000695525.1 Brassica oleracea var. oleracea
GAGTCTCCACTCTAGCAATCAACTTCGCCCTGTTGATCTCAATGATGTTGCGGAACTCTCCCAAGTCAACCCCCGGGCTCTCTTGTAGTCAACGTTCCTCATTAATACTGTGATCCATGGCTTACGTGCAGTGCAAGCAAGACGGTCCTTGGATGTGTCCCTCTCTTTAAGCCGTTTGCTGATTTTCATGGCGTTCTGGTCGTGTTACTTGCGGCATTTCTCATAGGATTTGGACTCAGACCACATGCCACCGAGGTAGGTGAGAAAGTAGTGTGGCTCAGATTTAAAGGACGATCACTACAAGAAAACACGCCGAATTCCGACGGAGATTCCGATGGACCTCAATTTCATCGGACGTTTGTGACGGATTACTGACCAATTTCCGACGAAAAATCGGACGTTTGTGACGGATTACTGACCAATTTCCGACGAAAACAAAAAATTTGAAGTCGTTGGAATTCCGTCGGCCATTTCCGACGAAATTCCGACGAAACATGGGTCGTCGGAATATACCGACGAACTTCCGACGACATTCCGATTAACAGTACATTCATCGGTATTCCGTCGGAATTTTCCGACGAATTTCCGACGAACCATGTGACCGTTGCCGATAAATATATATGACCGTTGTATAGCCGCTTGAGATTGGAAAATACCGGCGAAATTCCGACGGACTTCTTTACATCCGTCGGAATTTCGTCGGAAA
>NW_013623776.1:0-706 GCF_000695525.1 Brassica oleracea var. oleracea
TGGGAATGGTTTTTCACAAAATTGACTAGTTGTGTATCTGATGAGCAGCCTCTGGTGATAGTCTCCAATCGGCACGCAGCCATTAAAAGTGCGTGTGATAAGCTGTTTCCTTGGGCAACCCGAGGAATATGTTATTATCACCTTCAAGATAACATTGTCAAAAAGTATAAAGGAAAACATCTCTTGTACTTGGTGAAAGGTACATGGCTGAGATACGGAGTGCAAACCCGGACCTTGCAACGTATTTAGAGAATGCCGACGTCAGCCTATGGTCAAGGGTTTATTGTCAGGGGGACAAGTACAACATAAAGACAAGCAACATCGCTGAATCTATTAATTCCGCTCTGAAGCGAGCTAGAGGATTTCCGGTTCAGTTCATGTTGGAGTTCATAAGGGAGAAGCTAGGAAAGTGGTTTTGGAAAAGGATAGAAGATGCATTGAGTCTCCCAACTCAACATAGTCAAGGTGTTGAATACTTGCTTGCTGTTCGATCGGAGATAGCAGATACGATGACAGTACAACCAAATGATGGATGGCGATTCTTTGTGAAAGGTGGCAAAATGGACTGTGTGGTTGATTTGGAACATAGAAAGTGTGATTGTGGTGTCTATGCAGTGGAGAAAATATCTTGCTCTCATGCTATAGCTACTGGAACATCGGCTGGTTTGCATATCTCCACACTTGTATGTCCAGTGTACTCAAAGGA
>NW_013623777.1:0-705 GCF_000695525.1 Brassica oleracea var. oleracea
TGTGAAATATAAAAACCATAATTTAAGTTGGTGTTTGAAGTTGAACTGTGTATTGTATTTTCATTATATATATTGAAAACATTTTTATAATAGTTATTGGAAAATATGTTAGTAAAAATCAAATTTTGAATATATATATATATATATTTTTTTTTTGAATGAATTTTTTATATAAATTAATTTTAAATTATTATTTTGATTTGAATATATATATCAAGTAACATAGACCCATTACTTTTTAATATAATGGACTTCCAATTTTTTTAGTAGCATAAGCCCATTTTTTTTTCTAACTTAGTGCTATCCATGTTTCTAAATAGTACTATTTTTTTTAGGTACTATTCATATTGCCAAACAATCCCAATGTGTACTTCAACTCAACTTTAATGTTAGCAGGCGCGCGGGTGTATATTTTGAAAAATATGTTGATATTTGTTTTTCATGTAATTATTAGGGTTTTACAAAATGAATCCAAGGAACAGAATCGATACCGATCTGAAAATATAGTACCAAACCCGAACATAAATTGATTAAATATTCAAATTATTCGAAATTTTGTTATTTAGAAAACCAAATCTGATCCGAACCGAAGTATTCGGGTACCCGAATTTATCTAAAAATAGATTTATATACTTATATATATGTTAATTATTTTTAAATTTAACGTATATAAAACATTAAGAATGATACTTTTAAATTGGTTTA
>NW_013623778.1:0-705 GCF_000695525.1 Brassica oleracea var. oleracea
TTGTTCTAGTTCTTCTCCATTCTCCCCTGAGTTACTCAAAACTGGATATCTTGAGGGTGTAGCAATAATAACTTGACCATATTTCAAACTCTGCATATTTGAACTTCTACTCACTCTTCCTTCAGATACATCCTTCCATTCTTCACTCTTCTTCTTACTCTCCCTTTCCAGTTCTCCCTTTTCCTTACTCTTTATCTCACTTCTTCCTCCCTGTTCCTCCTTTCCTACATTTCTTTCATCCGAGTTGGGTGTTTTTGGTAAGTCTTCTACACCTTCCTTTTGTATTTCCTTCTCTGTCTCCTTCTCTGTCTCCTTCTATGTCTCCTTTATTATTTCTTCCACGGTCTCTCTTTTATTGCCGCTGCACACCTTAGCAATATGACCCCATTTTCCACATGTAGTACACCTCAATGGGAGCCATGGGTAAGCAAAATTGACAGTAACTTCCTCCCCTTTGATTGTGTAGCTTATATGTTCAGGTAGTTCCTTCGTCAGATCAGCATTAACAAACACTTTCGCAACTTCAAAGTTTGTACAAGCTAATGTCTCAGGATGTAGATGATCCGGCACTCCCGTCGCACTTGTTATGAAACTCAGACCCTCCCAGGAATACATACTCATCGGTACATTTGTCAGATGAACCCAAAGAGGTATCAGCTTCCCCTTCAAAGAATCTTCCTCCGGAGACCATTTCGAAACCACCAT
>NW_013623779.1:0-705 GCF_000695525.1 Brassica oleracea var. oleracea
CCTGATTTTCACTGATCATGCCACTTAAATGTTGCTTTAACCGATTCACCAAAACTTTTGAAATGACTTTATAGGCCACATTACAAAGAGCAATGGGTCTAAATTCAGTCATTCCAGTTGGTGGATAGACTTTGGGGATCAGACACAGATTAGTATGATTCAGCTGAGGATCAAGATTACCTTCCTGGAAAAATCCCTTAACTTCCGTAACAATATCTTCTTTAATGTCTTCCCAATATTGATGATAGAAGACGGCTGAGAATCCATCCGGACCAGGCGTTTTGTGAGCACCAATATCAAACATAGCCTCTCTGATTTCTTCCTCTGAGACTTCCTTAATCAGATCAGCATTCATCTCAGTAGTTACTCGTCTCTGGAAGCTTCCAAAGACTTCAGGATAGAGTGAAGTATTGGCGTTAGAATTTCCAAATAAATTTTGAAAATACTCTTGTGCAACTTGAGCAATTTGTCTCTGACCTCGGTGGACTACTCCGTTACTATCCTGGATAGATGAGAGATTCAATCTATTTCTTTTCACCTTCGCAATGGAGTGAAAATATTTGGTATTCTTGTCACCAGCTCTTAACCACATCACCCTGCTCTTTTGTTTCCAGAAGATTTCTTCCTCAATATAGGCTTGATTCAACTCCTCTCGAACTGTAATTATCTCGTGAGTTGATGCAGCAGTAGTAATAGCTCTATCAA
>NW_013623780.1:0-705 GCF_000695525.1 Brassica oleracea var. oleracea
ATAGTGACCGTTGGATCAATATTAGTTGCTCGCACTAGTCTAATCTCAGCCGTTGGAAACATTCGCTAGATTTTTTCAAGATATTTTTCGTTCTTCTTTTTTGAGAGAGAATAAGATTTTTTCCCACTCTTTATGTTTCTTTCCACTCTCAATATTTGTTTAATTTATTCTCTTCTTCTAGAGCTTCAAGGTTTCAAGATAGTGGTGTGAGATGCAAGAAATGAGCGACGAAGTTGTTGAGGTAACGGTGGTGGAGAAAGCAGCTGAAGCTAACGGAGAAAAGTCAGCGCGGCGGAGGATGCGGAGGAAGGACGCCGCAGAGGGCGGCGATGGTTTGATGAAGTGGGAGAGGTTTCTTCCGAAAATTTCGCTAAGAGTTTTGCTCGTGGAAGCAGACGATTCCACCAGACAGATTGTCTCTGCTCTCCTCAGGAAATGCAGTTACAAAAGTCAGTTCTTGTTTCACTGTCGTGTTCCTTCGAGCTTGCCTGATGAGATTGTCTGAAAATCTTTGTGCTTCTGTCTGAATTTCGATTGTTTAAAGTGAATCTCTTTGTCTGAAAATCTGATTTAAATGATTAGAAGCTTCTTCAACATGTGAAAAGACTTGATTTCTTTTAATCTCAGCTGATATATATTTTTTCTTCCCATGTGTCTTCTCAGTTGCTGCTGTAGCTGATGGATTGAAAGCTTGGGAGATGCTAA
>NW_013623781.1:0-162 GCF_000695525.1 Brassica oleracea var. oleracea
ATTCAACCCTTATTCCAAAGACTGCAAAAGAATCCAAAACCTTGGACCAATCAACATACTTTACTCCTAAAACAAGTAAAAGAAAAGGTCAAAACTCTTCCTTGTTTGACACTTCCAAATCCTGAGGCAGATATGATCGTCGAAACTGACGCATCAGAAATA
>NW_013623781.1:258-705 GCF_000695525.1 Brassica oleracea var. oleracea
AGTCAATTGTATATCTAAATTCCAAGACGATTTAATTAATAAAAAATTCTTACTAAGAGTCGATTGCAAATCGGCAAAAGAAATATTACAAAAAGATGTAAAGAATCTCGTATCCAAACAAATCTTCGCAAGATGGCAAGCTATATTATCTGCATTTGACTTTGATATACAATATATCAAAGGTGAAAACAACTCTTTACCCGATTTCTTAACAAGAGAATACTTGCAGGGAAAAACTATTCAAGATGGCTGAACAAAAAAGCAAAAAACCGATGACGGCATCGGATTATGTCAAGAATCAACCGCATTTGCAAGGGCGAGTTCTTACATCAAATCCATATTCAGCATTAGCGGAATAACCACCGCTATCTTATGCAAAGGCAGCCGCGGAAGGATATACCTCAAAAGAGACTGTCCCAACATCCAAAGAACCCGAAACCCCTACCA
>NW_013623782.1:0-705 GCF_000695525.1 Brassica oleracea var. oleracea
TATAATATATGCGGGACGTAGTCAAAAACACACAAACGCACAAACATTAAACCAATATCTTTATGTGTACTTTTGAATGTTTCTAGGGACAGGGGAATGTAAACCCATGAAGAAAAAATCACAGAAAAATTGCAGGAACGTATTCAATGTTTCTAACGATATGAAAACAATAAGGAAGATGTTTTGTAAATGCATATTGTTCTTCTCATGAAAAAGCTTGTCAATACAAACCTGAGTCTGTAGAGATACATAGTGAAATAAACTAATAACAGTCGTTTGTCTCAAACATTTGCGGGGTCTCAGAGACAACATTTCGTAGCTATGTGCGTATCTGTTTTAGATTTCTGGCCTGTGAAGTATGGAAAGATAGTCAGGATGGTATAATTTTGTTATTTTCCATGAAAGTTAATTCCGGGCAGAGCTAAGCTGTTACTTGCTTGTCCTCAGCTTACAGAATATCTCTGCCTTCTCGCTGGAGCTTCTTCGAACATTTTGAGCAACCAATATAACGCCATCATTTCTCTGTCTGAATTCCAGTAACTTTAGCGTACAGAGGAACTCAATTATCTGCAATCAATTATAGAACAACAACAATTAGAATGGACAACTTAAAGAGTATCTTTAGGTAGATTTTTATACGTTGACCTGAGGTTCAGATGTGATAAGGTTGAGCTCAGAACGATGAGAGGTTCTATTTTCTGTGCA
>NW_013623783.1:0-705 GCF_000695525.1 Brassica oleracea var. oleracea
AAAGGCACAATAGAGGAGGAAGCGAAAGCTAAGAAAATTAATATCACCGTAAGCAGTCTGCATATCCCATTGATTTCCTCCTTTAATCCCAGCGGTTTGATGGACATATAGCATATAGAAACATCGTCTGAAAGCTGCAACCAAATCTGATTCGTCTTCCCAAATCAGAGCTCCTGTATAACAGACTCCAAAGTTTTAAAGTTCGAGATTGTCTAACAAAATCTCCTCTTTATCACGCTCCGACAAACCAGACCCAGGTATGTTTCTACTTCGTTGTTGATTCTTATGGATACTAGAGAACAACTAAATTATTCTAGCTTTGCCAACATAACATGCAGGTTGTGATGTCAGTCGGCCATGGTTAAACAATAACGTTTTGAGCAGTAGCAGCACTCAAGTTGTAAATGCCCCAAAAGGTACTCATCACTTAGTTCACACGCCACAGAGGATAGTGTAGAATTTGATGGTTCTCGCATCCATATCATAAATTAACGTCTAACTATGTAGATCCTTTGAGAAAGATGGCCCGAAGGAACATGATGTGGTTGTGCAAATCCAAGCTTCTTACACTCAATATGAAAGGTGAGGTGTGTTTCCAAAACAAACAACAAATTCCCTTCATCCAGACCCCATTCATTGCAGACACTGAACATTAAAATTAACCAAAATCTTTTCCAGGTGAACAGGCTGAGGCACACACTCAGT
>NW_013623784.1:0-705 GCF_000695525.1 Brassica oleracea var. oleracea
TAATATGCATTTCATATTTCCAAAAGTTATCTATTTTTACAAAAAAATATATTTCAAATAATATAATATTACTTTTATAAAATTGTCTTATGGCCATATTATTTATAAATTATATAATATTACTTTCCAAAAGTTATTTTATGTGTGGTTATCATAAATTAATTTGTTATAGATATTTACATTTTAATCGTATTCATATAATCATATAAATATATATATTCGAATATTTAAATAAATAAATTTTTATTTAAGTTTAATATTCAATATAATAATAAATCTAATAATAAACTTACTCAAATCTATAAATTATTGAGAGTATTTAAAATTAAAATGTGATAAAAAAATTTAATTAAGTGTTTGGCATTCAATTCATTAGTTTTAATAAATAATATTATAATTTCATTTTTTAACTAAAAATAACAAAAGTAAAATTTCATTTAAAAAATAAATATAGCAATATAATAATTATTATTTCGGAAAATAAAAAAGTAAAATTATTAAATTAAACTAATTTAAATACAGTTATATTAGAAAATTAAACTAGAAGCGATTACTTTATACTTAAACATGTATAAAAAAAAGTATTTATCACCAAATTTAGAGACAAATAATTAAACAAACTTTTTTAAAAATTGTACAATTTGTCGAAATGGTTGAGTTTTGTGTAGATTTGACTCTATTCTATGGATTTTATTCTTGTTTTGT
>NW_013623785.1:0-705 GCF_000695525.1 Brassica oleracea var. oleracea
GGAATATGACAACTTCCTCATCATTTTAATCAAACCAGGATGAATCGTGATCTGAGAAGCTGTACTTGGATATTTAAAGTAGTGGAGAATCACCAGGAAGGGGAATAATTTTCATAGGAATTAGGATGAAGAAGTTATCCCACTTTCAAATCAGGTGATCCCAATTTTCTTGTTTGGGAATATGACAACTTCCTCATCATTTTAATCAAACCAGGATGAATCGCGATATAAGTAACTGTATTTGGATACATAAAGTATTGTAGAATCCCCAAGAAGTGGAATAAATCTCATAGGAATTAGGATGAAGAAGTTATCCCACTTTCAAATCAGGTGATCCCAGTTTTCCTGTTTGGGAATATGACAACTTCCTCGTCATTATGATCAAACCAGGATGAATCGCGATGTAAGAAGCTGTATTTTTATACAAAAATAGTGTAGAATCACCTGGAAGTGGAATAATTCTCATTGAAATTAGGATGCAGAAGTTATACCACTTTCAAATCAGGTGATCCCAGTTTTTCAGTTTGGGAATATGACAACTTCCTCGTCATTCCTATCAAACCAGGATGAATCGCGATGTATGAAGCTGTATTTGGATACATTAAGTAGTGGAGAATCACCAGGTAGTGGAATAAATCTCATAGGAATTAGGATGAAGACCAGTTTTAATTTATTTTCTTTGTGTTGATTTGTTTACAAAGTTCT
>NW_013623786.1:0-705 GCF_000695525.1 Brassica oleracea var. oleracea
TAACAGATCCGATTCAAGCTCCTAATAGCTAAAACATTTGTAGTAATCGCAAATCTACTAATAATAGCAATCTCAATTAATTCAAAAGGTTGTGTATTCCACTTATGTCGAAAGGTTGTGTCTTTTCAACAATTAAAAGTTGTATCTTTTTATTTAAAAATAACTATTTATATTGAAAGAATGTGACCATTTATATTGAAAAGTTGTGACTCTTCATATAAGTATTATTACAAAAAGACCCAACCTTTTAATTCAAAAGATGTGACTCTTCAAACAAATTTTTGAAAATCTATAAATAGTCCAATGTCTATGCCTTCTCAAAACATAATTTTCACTAATCAAATAAAATAGTGAAAAAAAAACAATTAATAATAGCAAACCCCAAACAATGTTGAAAAGTTGTGTGTTTTATAGGAATTTTATTTCTTGTTAAAAGTTGTGTCTTTCATTATATATTAAGATATGTCCTTTCGTTTCAAGAGTTGTGTATTAGTTACACTACAAGAAAACAGCGGTATTCTGACGGACATTCCGACGGAAAATGAAATCCTCGGAATATTTCCTCGGAATTTCCGCGTAATATGCCGACGGAATTCCGAGAAAATACAAATCCGTCGGAATATTCTTATGGAATACCGAGGAAAAAGGTATTCATCGGAAAAAAACGATGAATTCCGAGGATATATTATAGCCGTTAGAGAGCCG
>NW_013623787.1:0-705 GCF_000695525.1 Brassica oleracea var. oleracea
TGAAAATTTTATTATTGTTCATTAACTTTATGATTATTATTTTTGAAAAATGAAAAGTAGAATGGGTACAATCGTGGTGGACAGTGGCACCAGCCACACCATTTTGAGAGACAAACGATTTTTCATACATCTCACACATAAGGTAGCTAACATCACCACTATAGCTGGCACGGCTAGCTTAATTGAAGGCTATGGCCACCCCAATATCTTATTGCCAAAAGGTACACATCTTGAGATTGAAGATGCTTTGTACTCACCTAGCTCAAACAGAAGTCTATTGAGCTTTAAAGACATAAGACTGAATGGTTTCCACATCGAAACAATGGGTGAAGGAAGTAAAGAATTCCTACAGATTTATAAAATCACCCAAGGCAATAAGAAAGTCTTTGAGATTATACCTGCGTGTGGGACTGGTCTTTATTATGCCCTGACCAGTTTTGTTGAGGCTAATGCCGTCTTGAATAAAGAATTCAAAGAAGAGTTCACTCTTTGGCACAATCGGCTGGGACACCCCGGTTCGAACATGATGCGAAAACTCAAATCAAAGTCAAATGGTCACAGTTTGAAAACAAAAAGAGTTATCCCTAAGAATATCATATGTGAAGCATGCTCGCAAGGGAAACTAATTACTAAGCCATCACGTACCAAAGTGAATAAAGAAGTGACAAATTTCCTAGAAAGAATACAAGTTGATATTTGTGGACC
>NW_013623788.1:0-705 GCF_000695525.1 Brassica oleracea var. oleracea
TGACCCCCGATCTTCTTATATTTTCTCGGATACTCAGTGCAGTCTAAACAAGAGATGAGGGCGTGCTCCCTCATAGAATAGCGAATGGGTACACCATTAACCGCAAACCATGCAACATCATCTTCTGGAGTACAAATGGTGTGCAGGAGTAACATCCACATCCCTTGGAGCTTCAGGTTTGGTTCCTCTGGCATGTGAAAGAAATGTCGAAACTGGGAATGGCTCGTGAACCATTCGGCCTGATCCTTCTTAAGCGTCTCCTTGATGACTTTTACTGTCGCGCTCACATAGCACTTGGTTTGTTTCTTGCAAATCTTCGTGAACTCACTGCTTTTGAAGTATAACTCAAGGGGTTGCGGTGGTTGCATTTCCTCCTGCAATGAAAATACATACAAGAAGTCTTAGTAATGCTAGTACTTAGTAATGCTAGTAATACAAGAAGTCTATTAGTACTACTAATTACAAGTCATCATTTCTCACTAACAGTAACAATGATACAAAATATATACCTCACTTTCGGACCCCCCCCTTTCGGATTCATCTGAGATTGAGCGCGATTGGTAACTCGGTTCTCTCTCTGGCGTACTCTTCTTACTCCTCTGAAAATACATATATACATGTTAGTAATGCGAGTAATGTTAGTAATGCTAGTAATGCCAGTAATACAAGAAGTCTAGTAATGCTAGTACTACAAGAAGTCTAGTA
>NW_013623789.1:0-705 GCF_000695525.1 Brassica oleracea var. oleracea
CTGAGACGACGTTCTAAGGCTCAGATCAGAAGAGGAAGGTGTTGGAAAAGAAGCAAACTGTCTGGTTATCAAGGTAGCTATGGTACTATGAAGATGGGCAGAGAAGAAGCACAACAGATTCTTATGGGAGAGTGTTCTTACTCAGCTTACATGGGAGAATCTGTAGAGAGCAGTGGGGTCATGAGGAAGCTAGAGACCAAAGGAGCAGATGAGCGTGTCACAAAGGAGGAATGGGATGAGTTTGTCAAGTATGTGTATGCTTTGGCTACGACCCGGAGACAAGGTGCTCCTGCCAAAGCATTCACATCCAACAAACCTATCATTGTTGATTCTGGAGCAAGTCATCACATGATTAGTGATAGAAGCTTAATGAGTGATGTAAAGAAAGCCACTGGGGGTGTGATGATAGCTAATGGAGATAGGATTCCAATAGAGGGGGTTGGAAAGCTCAAGCTATTTGACAAAGACTCAGATGCCTTCTACATGCCACAGTTTGCTTCAAATCTGGTATCTGTGAGGAAAGCCCCAATTGATCTTGGCTGTCAAGTAGTATTCAGGCCAGATGATGTTGAGTTCCAAGATTTGAAGACTGGAAGGGTCATTGGGAGAGGAGACGGCAAGAATAATCTATACCAGCTCCAATTGGCTAAGATCTCTGAACCCATTGATTCTATGTGTTTGAGTAGTACTTATGAGAAGATTGAT
>NW_013623790.1:0-705 GCF_000695525.1 Brassica oleracea var. oleracea
TGCACAAAAACCATCCTCGCTCTTTCTTTTTCAGAGGTAACGCGAGAGGTAACGAACAGGGCCTATATAGAATGAGATTAATAACAAAAGAAACATTCTCAATAATAATACACTATTTTGGTAACTCTTGGCTTACTTTGATTTGAAGAGCGAAGCTGTACTTACGTAGATCTCCATTGAAATAGCTTGGGATAGAGTTTTGACATCCTCATTAACAGCACTAATAGCGTATCAATGTACCATGAACATATGTAATTAAGATCCAAAAGCTACAGGAAGAGGATTGACATACACTTATATTACTCGCTCAATTATCCATGTGGGATTCTAATAGACCCTCTCACATTCGGATCTAGAGATCAGAACGTGAAGTTTGTGACATTAGACATATTATCAAAGGCCGTAACCACTTCCAAAAAAGTACATCAAAAGTGAAGAATGCCACACACTGATACCAGTCAACTCTCCATGTACGGTTCTAATCACATGACTCTAACTAAGAAGAGTGATAAAGTGGTCTGATATGATAATTCAATTGTACAAGAAAACCATGGCGTCTACTATTACAGAAGAAACTTGACCTCAGCAATTCGAAAATTCAATTGAAATCACCTATGAGATCATGATGGATTTTGCACCCCCTCAAGGGAAATTGAATCCCTTATTGATGAGGATCTGCACGCAGCTCGTCTTCTTCTTGGCAAC
>NW_013623791.1:0-340 GCF_000695525.1 Brassica oleracea var. oleracea
TCTCTTGCTTGGGAACATACAGCCTTTGATAGCTCAGGCTTGTATCACACTTCAGGACCAACAGCCACTAAACCCACATTCTGTTTTCGACAGAAGGAGATGACAGCTGAGCTGTCTGATACATCGAGGTCAGGTACGCAAGTAGCGTCTCCGGAGCTCGTGATGTCGGGGTTTCCAGGCGCGCATAGCATTGAGTTTCAGGAAGGAGAGCGTTTCAAGGCGTGACAAAGGGCGTGTTCTCTCCCTCCGGTACCGATTACAAGAACTATCACTCTCTTCTGCAGTAACTGAAACGAAGTTAGTACACTGAATATTAAGCGAGCAAAAGGGTGTCGCTGGA
>NW_013623791.1:382-705 GCF_000695525.1 Brassica oleracea var. oleracea
TCGAGGTCAGGTACGCAAGTAGCGTCTCCAGAGCTCGTGATGCCGGGGTTTCCAGGCGCGCATAGCATAGAGTTGCAGGAAGGAGAGCGTTTCAAGGCGTGACAAAGGGCGTGTTCTCTCCCTCCGGTACCGATTACAAGAACTATCACTCTCTTCTGCAGTAACTGAAACGAAGTTAGTACACTGAATATTAAGCGAGCAAAAGGGTATCGCTGGAACTTACCAGTGCCGCCGTTACCGCCGGGAGAAACTGAAATAGAGGGCTCGGACTCTGATGTGACGCAACGAAGCCAAAGTTGGCGGCTTTGGATATGGTTTGAAGG
>NW_013623792.1:0-705 GCF_000695525.1 Brassica oleracea var. oleracea
TCAGCTTGTATCTATCAAGGAAGATCTGGTAGTCCGAGCACTTGATACACAACAAGAAGGTTGTTAGAAAGGGGGAGAGACCAAGATCTGTCTGAAGAAGAGTACAAGAAGTGTTGATGATGAGCAAGGGGAGTGGGTTCTATCTTGCATCACATGAGGGCCATGATCCAGAGTCTTTGTGTCCCTTACATTGTTGGTAAGGCACAAAGATTCACTGGCCAATCCCTAGGCCTTGGAGACTTTACTCTTTTTCCCTCATCAAGGTTTTGTCCCAAAGGGTTTTCCTTGGTGAGGTTTTTAATGAGGAAGAATGAGGAAGTTCTTCAAGGTTCCAAGCTTGACTTAGGATCAGCTAAAGTCAAGCTTGAGGGAGAGTGTTAACTTGAAGAAAGGAATAGAGGAGCTAGAGGTGTTGAGTTGAGATGGATCTTGTACAAAGATAGGGCAAGAGCTTTAGAGATTGCCTATCAAGAGTGATGAGGAGTCTAAAGGTGTCCAGAAGTGATCTGATGGATGTTCTAAGCAAGGTCAAAGTCTAGGAGAGACTTAGAAGAGTGTTGAGGAGCAAATGGGCGAGTGTGCAAAGATAGGGCGAGGCCGTACGGCCATGTAAGGACCAGTACGACCCGAGAGATCACAACTCGCCCATTTGAGATGATTTGAGATTGTGCAAAGTCCGGGACAAGATGTGCAAGCTTAGGGCGT
>NW_013623793.1:0-705 GCF_000695525.1 Brassica oleracea var. oleracea
GTTTGTGCATCCTGGTCCTGCTTTGGGCGGAGAAACAAGGAGTGATTACGAACCTGAAGACCAAGGTACCAACGCCGCTCCCACTATTGTGACGGGGCCGAATTCTTCGAAGGGGAAAGATATTGATCTCGGCGACCTGGAGTTTTCGGTGGACGATTGCATGCTTCCAGGATGGGATCCGAACCTTGCTTTCGGCGATGGAAGTGGTACGAGCGAGGTCCCTATTCCGGACTTCGATGATTTCTTCGCTGGTCTTCCATCGGGCTTTGACGCTCGTCAGGCCACGAGCGAGTCAGGGAGGCCGAGAGTTGTTGCGGAAGGATCTTGCATCATTAACGGGGTATAAGTTTTAAGAATCCCGACGATCGTTATTATTATTTTTTGCTTATAACGTGTCAATCGGTTTTACAGGGTTTGAACTTGCTTGGATCGGCCATTGAGGCGAGTCATAGAGAGGCATGATCTATCGCTTTAAAGCGGAGAAGGCAAAAAAGGATCTTGCTCGCATGCGAGACGAGATGTTGGCGCGAGACGCTCAACTCGCTCGTGATCATGCCAGGGCTGTTCGCAGGGCGGAACAGAAGGGCAAGAGGGAAATTGTCGAGGTGATGATGACTCGCGCTTCTCAATTTCAGGTTGAGTTTGGGAATCTTAAGGGTGCTTTCAACTCGCTAGGCGACTTCCGTGAGTGTCGCGGCTCCGTCG
>NW_013623794.1:0-705 GCF_000695525.1 Brassica oleracea var. oleracea
CAAAATATAACATATAAGAAAAAATCTATTTTTTTATTATATGGTTACTGTGACTGTTTATTTTTTTCAATAATATAAAATTAAACAAAATGAAGAAGGATGCAAAAATTGTTATCAAATCTTTATTGTTCATAATCATTAATTGTCATATATATGTAAATAATATTAGGTTATTTCGTAGTTTTTATTTAGGGAAAGAATACACACTTCTTATATTTTAGGTTAATATAATGTTTTCTAGTGGACATTAAACAAATTATGACATAAAAACCTTACTTTTCCTCTCGAACACATTCTTGGAAAAGTGAACAGTATTGTTTTCACAGTTGAATTATTTTGACTTTTATCTTACATATGGTTTTGAAAGCTTTCAAATTAACCATCGAACTGATACATGTCATATTAATGTTTTTAGTCGTATACTTAAGGAAAACTTACATTTTTGTAATTTAAAGTCGTTTTAAAAAATTCAAAATATAACATATAAGAAAAAATCTAATTTTTTTTATTATATGGTTAATGTGATTGTTTATTTTTTTAATAATATAAAATTAAACAAAATGAAGAAGGATGCAAAAATTGTTATCAAATCTTTATTGTTCATAATCATTACAAAATATAACATATAAGAAAGCATCTATTTTTTTTATTATACGGTTAATGTGATTGTTTATTTTTTTTAAAAAAAATATAAAATTAAACAAA
>NW_013623795.1:0-705 GCF_000695525.1 Brassica oleracea var. oleracea
CCTTGGCCACCAGTTCGACCTGTCCAGTCTGAACTCGAGAACCTCAGTCAAGCCTTGTGCAGCCCGGATCCTTGCCTGCAACATTTGGTATCAGAGCTGAAGTTTCCTGCGAAACTCAGTTCTTCTGAACCCTAGCCGTCACAAAACTACTTTCCTTAATTCTTGGGATTTTCGGTTTGTTCTCCAAGTTTTCGATTTGCCTTCAAAAAAAAAAATATATATATATTTAATTTTCTTATTTTTCAATTTTCGGATTGTTCCCCAAGTTTTCAACTTTTGCATTTAAAAAAAAAAATATAGATATATATTCCCTCTTTCCTTTTTCAACTTGATTCGATTTTTGCCTTAACTTTGCATTCATTCTTAGGCTTGGTCGATACTCAAAGTATCCGACCCAAGTCCGCTCTTGTCTTCTAATTTTTCTTTGAGTCTCTTTTGTTTCAGAGAGCTATGGGAGACATAGGTCACGACCAAGCGGCCATAAACGCTCAGCTCCTAGCTGGCAATGAAGAACTGAGGGCGAGCCTTAGGGCTATCACCGCCGAGCTTGCTCAGCTACGGCAGGGAGGCAGGCCCAACGGACCTCGGCCACCAGGAAGGCATCAGCCGGATCCGCATGACACTGATTCGGACGCGGACAGTACCGATGATACTCGCTGTCAGGACGAAGAGAGGCCGAACCGTGGAGGTAGGAGGAACGCGCGA
>NW_013623796.1:0-705 GCF_000695525.1 Brassica oleracea var. oleracea
TAATAAAAATTTAGATTTTTTTTTGTATATGATGTATTTTTAATTTTTCAAAACGGGTATAAATTACTAAAACTGTTGAAAATCTCACATAAACTTTTGTGATCAACGTTTAAATTTTTTTCTATAATAAGATACAATGATTATAAAATCATATGAATAAATAATTTTATTTTAATAGATGTTTATGTTAATATATATATATTTCATATCGTTTAAATTAAACTATACATCATATAAAAATACATATATACATATCGTTTAAATTAAACTATACATCATATGAAAATACATACTTATATTTGATATTTGCGTTGAACATATATTGAAAAGTTAATATTACTTTTTAAATCTTCATTGTTTTTTTTTAAATGATTATATATTATTGAAACCACTAAACGTTTCACACTAAAAAAAATCGTTGGTGTAAACTTTTGTTACACAAATATGAAAATAATCATAAAATAATATAAGTAGAAACCTCATTTAATAAATATACATATTAAAAAATACTATATTTCTATGTTAATATCCTTTAAATTTAATTATATATCATATACTATATATAAAATTGATTGTTTTGATTTATTTACCCTAAAATGATTGCGAATAAACAAGAGTAGTCGTTTGATTTTATAAGCACACGCCAATTTATTACATAATAGTAAATAATTTCTTAGTTATTTAATATATAATTATTATTTTATT
>NW_013623797.1:0-160 GCF_000695525.1 Brassica oleracea var. oleracea
TGAGCCACCTTATATTTTGTTTATTGCTAATTGGTCGGCCGAGCCGCTGTATAATTTATTAATTATTCTGCATTGACCGGCTGAGCCGTCGCATAATTTATTATCATAACAAAAAATATTTATTCACCATAATTTTTATTTTTATCAAAATTTTATGAAA
>NW_013623797.1:232-705 GCF_000695525.1 Brassica oleracea var. oleracea
ATTTTTAGTGCACTCGATTTAACCCCAACGGTCACAAAGAAAAATTTTCAAAATTTTTCTCTTTTTCAAACGGCTATGAACAGTATTTTCATCTATAAATACAATTCATTCTTCACTTCATTCACTCATCCAAAAACATTTTATCTCCTCTCAAAATTTTCAAATCGCCATATTTCGGTTTTTCAATCGCAATGAAGATGAGTCGCTTAGCTTTAATTTTATGTGCGATTTATATTTTTTCGGCTATGTATTTTATTTTTGTTGGAGGAACCACTGATGAATATTTTGGCATTAACATCGCCTTATGTTTGTTATATTTACTTGTTATTGCTTGTATGATTAATGTAAACGGTTTTTAAATTATGAAGTTCATAATAAATGGTTCATTTTAAAATTGCAAAATTCTAAAAATAAAATAAAAAATATATATATATATATATAGTCATTTTAGACGATAATATATATATATATAT
>NW_013623798.1:0-704 GCF_000695525.1 Brassica oleracea var. oleracea
CTTTAAACTAAATTTTGGCTTTCTACAACATCTACAGCCACAACAAATCACCATCTAACTTTAGGCTTTAGCTAACTTATGTAGGTATACAGATATCTGTCTTAACAAGTTTTTTTCAAAATTTTATACTATCAATAATAAAAATATGCTATTCTACTCATAAAAAAAAATGATAGTATACCATGTCATCAACACAAAATTATGAATTTTTTAAAATTTTTAAAAAAGTTTAATCTAGTTATCATTAAAATCTAATCTAAAGGTATATATTTATAATACTTAAAAATAAATATATAACTTTAGATTAAACTAGTTATCATATAAATTTGAAAATATTATATTATTTTGTATTATTAAACTAAATTATGTAAATTTATATGAATTTAAACTGAAAAAGTAAAACATATTTCAGTTATATTATAAAAATTTATAATGATTTTTTTATATTCTATTTTTCATCCTAATTTTTTTTAAAAAGTATGGATTTTTGAGATTTTATTTACAAAAACTAATGCACTAAAGTATATATGTTTGTTTTCCAAAATTCAATAGATGATGTGAAATTTTTATGAAAATAATATGTTTTGAGATTAAATGTTTGCCTTTTAATAAAACAGAAGACAAATAATACAAAACTGGGTAAAATAAAATTGTAGAAAATTTCTACGAAACTATAATAATAATAAAATATAACAAAGAGAAAA
>NW_013623799.1:0-704 GCF_000695525.1 Brassica oleracea var. oleracea
CCGGATTACACATTACTATATATGTAAACATTTCTCCTTTAACGATATATAAGAAAGAATGAGTTTGTTACATCGTCTCTCTCCTTTACTCTGTTAACACTAAGAGGTTCCACTACAATATTGGGCGGAGCCGACTTTCGAAAGTATTGGAGGAGCTATAGGTAATGTCGTGGAGGTGGACCTTGATTACGGGAGAATTAAAGTTGTCGTCGATGGAGCACAGTGTCTCTGTTTTGAGACATCAGTGGACTCTCGCGGTGGGGAATTCTATGGAGGAGGGGAAGAGATGATCGCATTGAGATATGAGAAACTCGTCGGCTACTGTTCTATGTGCTTCAGCCTATGTCATGATATGACAAAGTGTTCACTGAACAAGGAAAGTCCGAAGAAGAAGATTGAAGTGCGGGAGGCAAGAACCGAGAGGGGTAGAGAACGAGCAGCAAGTTATACAGGGGGTTTTTATCAATGTCACGATGGTCGTCGGGAGCAATGTTCCTCTATCAAAGTCCATTAGACAATAAATTAAGCTCATTTTACTATGAATCCCTAACTTATTCCTTGTATAAATAAAGAGATACCTCTCTTTATCAAGGATGATCTTCTCTCGACCATATTAGACCTAGAACACTCTCTTACAAAGAGTTTATGGATTCTTATATTTACTTTACACTTGTAATCATACATGTAATACAATCTTTGATAAA
>NW_013623800.1:0-704 GCF_000695525.1 Brassica oleracea var. oleracea
TAAGAGTCCAAAGACCTTGTCCTGCTCACGCCTCTCATTTAGGAGCTTCGGATCAAGTGTACTTGGCCTTAGCATCTCTAACTCAGACCAAGGTGACCGGAACCTTCCCAAATGCTTGGTGAACTCCATGTCTTCTTGAGACAACCCATTGATTGCCTTCTTCACTTCAAACACACGGCTCAGATTGGAGGTGTTTCCATACACCTTCTTCAGTGTGTCCCACAGTTCCTTGGCTGTCTCACAGTAGCTATAAGCATCTAGTATAGCTGACTCCAACGAGGCATGAAGAACTGACATCACCATCATGTCTTCTTGCTGCCATTTCTCAGCTTCACTCTCCGAGACACTCTCCTTATCTCCTTCTTGGGTAATCAGTTTAGGAGCCTCACCGGATGTGATGTGCTTCCATAAACCCTTGCTCCCCACAGCAGTCTTCACCATCCTAGACCATACTAGGTAGTTACTTCCCTTGAAAGTCACCGCAACCTTCATCTTCATCCCGCTTTCCATCTTCAACAGCTTCACTTCAATAGCTTGTAAAAGACTTGATCTTGGACCTCAGACTCGCAACACCAGCTTCACCACTGGTATCTTCAAAGAACCTCCAAAGAACTAGAAAAGATCTCCCAAAAGTAGCTGAAACCCTTGTGATGTCTAAACACTTTTGTGTTTAGAGAATGATTCAAACAACCATAGGTACTTAG
>NW_013623801.1:0-704 GCF_000695525.1 Brassica oleracea var. oleracea
GGCTTTGCAACCCGTACCTAGAGTTAGCGTTTTCCGTTAGATCGAGGACTAAGGCTTTTCAACCCGTACTACGACCTAACGTTATGTTAGACCGGACTAGTCAAATATCAGAGTACTCATGATGCGCATATAAAACATTTACTTTATTAATTCAAGAAATATCCATACATTGAAATAATTCAAAACTAGGCCCGGCCTAATGCCAAACCGAGCCAACAAAACACAACCACATTATGTACCGTTTACAAAAGGCATGAAATCTACTCCGGCGGTCCTAACGTCCAGCACAAAGCTATCCGATCATCCTTACCTAAAGATACCTGCAAGCCTCTACCCGCAACCTAGACTCTAACCCAGACAACCCAAAATAACAATCAGTCTAGCCCTAGCATGCAATATAAGCTAAGGCTAAGCTAACCGTTACTAAGTTAGACTTGGCCTCCTGCCATGATATAGCTTCAAGTAACGGGAACCTGCAAGACAAACATTAAACAACCAAGAACAATCACAATAATAACTATGAGTAACTACGACTCGATCTAACTCGTAACACCGTATATCGGCGCTACACTAACTCGAAGGTTCCATAACCCTCTACGACACACTAACACAACACAACACTCTAACTCGGGCCCTAGTGACTTCGTGTTCCTCCTGTCTATCGGCAATATCCTATCTTCCTACCACAAAGGCCAGAAGAAGGA
>NW_013623802.1:0-704 GCF_000695525.1 Brassica oleracea var. oleracea
AAGCTGATACAGAAGTTGAGGAGCCCGTGCAAGTTGAAAGGCAGAAATGAGGAAGAGGAAATAAGGTAAATAACTCTCTTTATAATGGTTTATAAATGTTATTTTCTGATTGTGTTATCAAAATTGAATGATGAATATGTTTATATAGCCATCATAATACTATTTAGGAACAAGAGCATAAGAAGAATGAAGAGAAAAGAAAAGATGAAGCGTATGAGAAAGCTAAGGAGAAATTTCAAGATGAAGATGGTTCCAAACTCGATAAGTTAATCCAAATGCTTTATGATTTGAATAAACGAGTAGAAGTAATCGAGAATGTCTTAGGAGTGGTAAGCAAATAACTTTACCAAGCACTTATAAATATTTTCACATGTTATTTTTTTTACCTATTATGATATGATTTCTTGAAGGTACCTAACGGTTATGAGAGTCCATGCAACTATGATGATACAAAAGGTGCACCAAATGATGAAAATGAAGAAGAAGAAAATTCTGGTGGTAAAAGAAATGTAACAGATGATGAAAATGATGATGAAGAAATTTCTGATACACAGCAAATGACGGAAGTGAATATTCTTGGGAAAAATGAGAATACAGTGAAATCACTCTAGACGAAGACACTGAAAAAAGTGAAGAAAAAAGTTGCGTGAAAAAAATTCACAGGTACAATTCTAAAAAGATAGAATATAAAGGTTTATAAATTT
>NW_013623803.1:0-704 GCF_000695525.1 Brassica oleracea var. oleracea
AACTGTGAGTCTGCGTATCTAGCCTTAAACAAATCACCGGTTGTTGGCTCAAGATACTTTTTAATGGTTGGGGAGTCATATCCAACATATATTCTCATCCTTCTCTGTGGTCCCATTTTAGTTCTCTGTGGTGGAGCAATTGGAATGTAGACGGCACATCCAAATGTTTTGATGTGGGGCACGTCTGGCTCATGACCCGTGAGTAACTGGGATGGCGAATATCTATGCTCACTAGATGGCCTGATGCGAATCAGTTCTGCTGCATGTAATACGACATGTCCCCACGCTGATACAGGGAGCTGAGACCGCATGAGCAATGGTCTGGCTATCAGCTGGATACGTTTAATGAATGATTCGGCCAAGTCGGGGGCTGAGACCTCATGAGCAATGGTATGGCTATCAGCTGGATAAGTTTAATGAAGGATTCGGCCAAGCCGTTCTGTGTATGTACATGTGCCACGGAGTGTTCTACACTTACCCCCATGGACATACAATATTCATTAAACGCATGGGACGTAAACTCACCAGCATTGTCTAGACGTATAGTCTTTAGAGGGAAATCTGGAAAGTGTGCCCTTAGTCTTATTATCTGAGTAACCAGGCGTGCAAATGCCAAGTTTCATGTGGACAGTAGACAAACATGTGACCATCTGGGCGATGCGTCAATCAGAACCATGAAATACCGAAACGTCCCACTAGGTGGG
>NW_013623804.1:0-704 GCF_000695525.1 Brassica oleracea var. oleracea
CACCTGCCTCCTGTTGGATAGCTTGATGAAGCCAGCAAGGTCCACCAGCGGGTGACATAAGATTGCGTACAGAAGTATGAGACCACACTATCTGCAATCGCTGTTGCTACATTATTTTTATGGTCAAGCACGTGGAATCAGACCATTCATCAAAACGGTGTGTCGGTGCAGCAACTCAAGGATTTTTGTAGAAAGTGATAAGAGTTCAGGATAGCTGTATGGATCCAGAAGTGACTGTCTCACCTCCGCAGAAGAAACTTCAAACAGAATTTTTCGTTGCTTCAGATAATCAGGTTGCCCATCTCTTCCACAGCCCACAACATAGCCTTTAAGTTTGACTCCTGTTTAGATATGGGAGAACAGAAAGCACGGCGGCTATGGTCAAGCGGACGGCACTGACTATCTCTTGTAACCCAGCTAGCACCCCTCAGAGGTCCAGAGCTATCCCAAGCCATGCCAACATTGCATTTGATAAAACAAGGGGAGACTTTTCCCAAGAGTTGTGTGAAGACGGCTTGTTTCCAAAGCCGCAGCCTGATTATTCTCATTGTAGTTAACCATATACCAAATATCTCCCTCTTCCAGCGACTTAGAGATGCATGAAGCAGAGGAGATTCGACTTTTCTCAAACACCGAAGCATTTCTCCCTTTCCAAAGGTTCCAGAGTATCCAAGGGAAGGACTTAATATTACCATAATCTGTCC
>NW_013623805.1:0-704 GCF_000695525.1 Brassica oleracea var. oleracea
TGAAATACCGAGGAAAAATGTGTTCCTCGGAAAAAACAGATGAATTCTGAGGATATATTATAGCCGTTGGAGAGCCGTTGGAGGAAGATAAGGGTTTCCTCGGAATTTCCTCGGAATATTCCAAGGAAATTCCGAGGAAATAGGGTTTTTAAACCGAAAACAACGTTTTGCGGTTTGAATAACACTTATATAACCCTTATTAAGTGTCTTAGACTGATTATGAAGTCTAACATTTGTTCCTTACCCTATAATAAACACTTTTCCGATTGTATGAACGAAATCCCCACAACGTAAGAAAAACACTTATACACTTTAACTATAAGGTGAAGGGAATACTTTCAATTCGTTCTGAAATTTGTTATTTCAAGGTTTATGATCATCTATACAAACAATCCTCAATGGTATGCATTACAATTGTATAAGAAATGAAATAAGGCAAAAATCAAACACTAGTTCCACGGAATTTCCTCGGAATATACCGACGGAATTACGAGGAAATATCAATCCGTCGGAATATTCTTATGAAATACCGAGGAAAAATGTATTCCTCGGAAAAAACCGATGAATTCCGAGGATATATTATAGCCGTTGGAGAGCCGGGTTTCCTCTGAATTTCCTCGGAATATTCAGAGGAAATTCCGAAGAAATAGGGTTTTTAACCGAAAACAACATTTTGCGGTTTGAATAACACTTATATAACCCTT
>NW_013623806.1:0-704 GCF_000695525.1 Brassica oleracea var. oleracea
AGAATTCGAGCAAGAAACCAGTAATAATCCTCATAATAAACAAAAAAGTTTTTTTTTTAATGCTATTAGCTTTGATTTGGAGAATACACATTTCTTCTAAAATCTTTGTGTGCCGAAACGAGTGTGATTGTGACTTTGGAAGATTAGTTTTCCTTTTTCTATGAACAAGTTCAAATGTTTAATCATGGATTATAGTTATCTTTGTTTCATGATGTTCAGTTTTATATTAAACTTGACGGTCTAGATAAGTAGCTTCAATACGTTTATAAAATCATAATATAAATCAGTATCTGAGTAATGCCCAAAACCCAAAAAAAAACAACTAAACAAAATTATTTACTAACCAAATATAAACCAAAAATATAAAATAATTAAACATAAATGGGTCTTTTGCGGTTATGGATTTCCAAAATGATATATCTTGATATGCTCATCTAACAAATCCATACTTAGGTTACACCATTTGATAATTTGCTAACTCAATACTTGATGCAACCAACATCAAAGAACAACGGAAGTTTGGTTAAAATAATAGTATTAGTTATATTTAAAAAAGCTGCCAGAAAAACTTAAAATAACTACTTACAAAACCAACTTTATAATATTTTTCTTATGTAATATGCTTTTACACCCACAAATGAAAAAATATTTTCAAAAATAATTATTCAAAGTTCTCAATTATTGTTTTACAAAATATTAATCAT
>NW_013623807.1:0-704 GCF_000695525.1 Brassica oleracea var. oleracea
ACATCATCGTATGTTAGTGCATGATGTAACTATGCATTAAAACAATAATTTCATATTTTTCAAAATTTTCTCAAAATCTATGTGTTACCTCCAACGAATATATAGAGTTTTTGGTAAATGCTTTATATACTGAAACCTATAATCTTTAGTGTTGTTTTAAAATTTCTAACCGCATTCTACATTTGTATTAATGTATGCTAAACTCTCTTTCATGGTACATAAGCATCGTTCCATTTAATTAAGAAATTAATATAGTAAGACTTCATATACTTCCTAAATTAGTGGAATAACCATTATCAATTCGCTATTCTATAGAGAAATAGAGAAAACAAAGGTTTCAAAGCTCTTTGACCATCATAATATATTAGTAGATGAGTCAACTATGCATTAAAGCTATATTGTTATGTTTTTTGAATTTTTCTCAAAATCTATGTATTAACCCCTACGGAAATATTTAGTTTTACGTTAAACGCTCTATATATTGAAGCTTATACTTTTTAGTGTTGTTTTAAAATTTCTAACCACATTCTACATTTGTATTAATGTATGTTAAACTCTCTTTCGTGGTATATGAGAATCGTTATAATTTTTTATCAATTAATTTAGTAAATTTTTATAATACTCCCTATATCGGTGGATAAACACAATAAAATCGCAAATTTCTTGAAAAACAGTGACAACGAAGGCTCCAAACCTATTTGAAC
>NW_013623808.1:0-704 GCF_000695525.1 Brassica oleracea var. oleracea
GTTTGACTCCAAGTTTTGAGTCACACTTGGCAATTCTCCCTTATTTTATTGATTGTTATTTTTTATTTAGTTTCATTTTTATTACAATTAACTAAATATTTCCTTACGATTAATAAGATTGTTTATTTGAAATTGTATTCCGCTTCTATTTTGATGGTGTAGAATTATAGATTTATTTGTTTAATTTGAAGCTATCTAGTTTTATTGACATTATTTTGTATCGTGTGTCTCTTATTCGACTATATAACTATATATTTTATTTTTACACAGTTGTGGATCTATGTTTATAGTTTTTTTTTAGAATCCTTGATATAAATATTTAAAATACATTCTACATTTATTTAATTAGAATAACTTAACATATCTCTTTTATTTAAAAAAAAAATATTCATTTTTGTTTTTATATTTATTTTTTTATTTCTGTATTTTATTATTTTCTCCTAACAATTATTTTTGATTTTTTTATTATCTATTAATCTTTTATTGTGGTCTTATTTTCGTAGAAACTTTTTTTAATCTATTATATATTACTATCTCTTAAAATAGTTATTAATTAACTCCAAATCTGAAACCAATGTCTTAAAATTAATAGTTGTTTACATATAATAAGTCAAATGGATAGCTGTTTCCTCAAAAAGATGCATGAATTAACATTTTTAATATGGGAGAATTGCCAAGTGTGACTCAAAACTTGGAGTCAAACC
>NW_013623809.1:0-347 GCF_000695525.1 Brassica oleracea var. oleracea
TCAAATCAGGTGATTCCAGTTTCCCTGTTTGGGAATATAACAACTTCCTCGTCATTAATCAAACCAGGATAAATCGCGATGTAAGAAGCTGTATTTGGATACAAAAAAAAAATAGAGAATCACCAGGAAGTGGAATAAATCTCATAGTAGTTAGGATGAAGATGTTATCCCACTTTCAAATCAGGTGATTCCAGTTTCCCTGTTTGGGAATATAACAACTTCCTCGTCATTAATCAAACCAGGATAAATCGTGATGTAAGAACCTGTATTTGGATACAAAAAAAAAATAGAGAATCACCAGGAAGTGGAATAATTCTCATAGGAATTAGGATGAAGAAGTTATCCCA
>NW_013623809.1:582-704 GCF_000695525.1 Brassica oleracea var. oleracea
GTGGACAATCACCAGGAAGTGGAATAAATCTCATAGGAGTTAGGATGAAGATGTTATCCCACTTTCAAATCAAAAGATCCCAATTTTCCTGTTTGGGAATATGACAACTTCCTCGTCATTCT
>NW_013623810.1:0-704 GCF_000695525.1 Brassica oleracea var. oleracea
TCATTGACGAAATTTACGACGATATAGTGGAGGCCGAACCCATACCGTAAAGGACCCATAGTTATACTGAACGACACCGCGAAGGAGGACAGCACCAGCTAAGCAATGACTACTTCAACGACGACCATTCGATATATTCGATACAAACTTTCAGACTCCGATTCCGCATGAATAAGGGATTATTCATGCGTATTGTCGATGGCCTTGAACAATTCTTTCCATTCTTTCAGCAAAGAAAAGATGCAACGGGGAGGTGGAGTCTTACTGCACTACAAAAATGTACGGCAGCAATTCGTCTACTTGCTTATGAAAATTCGGCTGACACGGTTGACGAATATCTCTGACTTGGTGAGAGCACTGCACTTTCTTGTTTACATCATTTCACTGATGGGATAATACAGTTATTCGGAGATGAGTATCTGCGACGACCCATAGTAGAGGATCTTCAACGACTACTCGATATGGGAGAGAAACGAGGGTTTCCTGGGATGGTCGGGAGCATTGACTGTATGCACTGGAAGTGGAAAAATTGTCCAACCGCTTGGAAAGGACAGTACGCCCGTGGCCACGGAAAACCGACTATTGTCCTAGAGGTCGTAGCTTCACAAGATCTTTGGATTTGGCACGCATTTGGTCTTCCAGGTACCTTAAATGATATTAATGTCCTCGATCGATCTCCTCTGTTTGATGACCTTTTAGAAGGT
>NW_013623811.1:0-703 GCF_000695525.1 Brassica oleracea var. oleracea
AAGTCGGTGGGTCAGCCAGGTCACCCTGCGCCGGTCCTCTACTCTCCTCTCCCCACTTCCACCGATGTCCAGCTCTCTCTCTGCAGAACTTGGGAGCTCGTACGGATGAAATATTGGTGAAGAGAGCATCTTTGGGTTGATATAACCTTGTACGCTTTTTCCACACTTGCAACTACTTCAAGGACAGTTAAGGATAAAGCATTTATCACAACTACTCCCTCACCATTGATTATATTCGTGAGCTTTAACTCCGGTGACTTGGTTGGTATAACCTCCTAATCAGCTTTATCTGGTTATTACTCCTCGTCGCCACCGACCAAAAGCTATAAAGCATCAGATCTTCTTTCACAACTACAAGATGTTGCGACGGCTCAGTAGATCTGAAAAAGGAAAAATGCAAGCTCCTCAAGAGTTACCTCCGAAGAAACCTCCGGTCCGTATTCCGGCAAATACTAATGATGACCTGATCGAAGCTAATAGGTTAACCATCATTGGAAGACTTACAAACCCCCTAGTCCAAAAACCTAGAGCGGTAATAGATTTTATGGCTCAAGTTTGGAACCTTGAGGGGAGAGTGGTAGGAAGAACACTAGGTCTTGATAAATTTCAGATCAAGTTCGAAACAGAACAGGAACTCACCCAGGTGCTAGAGAAAGGACCTTATCATTACAAACGCTGGATGTTGATATTACAACGATGGGAA
>NW_013623812.1:0-703 GCF_000695525.1 Brassica oleracea var. oleracea
TTTGATTCAAGTTTGGGTATAAGTTTGGAGTTAAAATCAAGTTGTGGATTAGTTTTGGCAAAAACCCCTATATAGAATAGGCCACGTTTTTGAAAAATTGCTCGTGGTCATTGCCATGTCAGGACCGGCACTGAAAGTTATACAAAAGCTGATTGGATCCAAATCGTCTTTAAATTTAGTTATCTATATTGGATATATATAGTAGACCTCGAGTATTTTTTTTGAGTTGGATCAGATTGAATTTATGATCAGACGGTGGATTTTGGATATTTTTCCCATCCCCTTATGGAAATATAAGTTACCTACATCTGGTTTGAAAAGAAAAAATAGCTTTAATTTTATGGAACTATGGTTATTCTTTTGCGCCCGAATGTGATATATAAAATGGTGGAAGATTGATATATAAGATTCTGTCCCTTTCGAGAATTCTGGAATTTTAAATTTAACATATAAATATATTAATATAAGATATATCAGCATCTAGACAGGGCCCCTTTACTAACATATATATAACCCTCTGCACAGTTTCCTTGTCCTCATCAAAATCAACAAGCTCATTGTGAAGAGCAGGCATACAAACAAATTTACACACACAAAAAACTAAAAACCTAGTTTATAAACAATCATCATCACAATGTCTGGTGTATGGATGTTCAACAAGAACGGAGTGATGAGGCTGGTTGAGAATCCTTACAACCAATCC
>NW_013623813.1:0-703 GCF_000695525.1 Brassica oleracea var. oleracea
TAGTATGATCTAATGTTGAAATCAAAACCATAGGGTAATAGATCAAATCCCCAATGAGTAAATCGAAGCTCATAATCATAAGTTCGATACCCCAAACCCTAATCGAGATTGATTGTTTGATCAATTAAAATCGAAACCGTAATGGTTTTGAATCTCAAAACCCCAATGATCTAAGATCAAAATCGAAACCCTAATATCGATGATCCTAGCTGCATACATGCTTATTGCATGAATGCATGAAATCGATTTTATTTAAAACCCTAATACTAAAACACATTCGATTTTATAAACTTTAATTCGAAATCAAATTGATCGATTGAATGAATTAAAATCGAAACCCTAATCTAATGCTTTGAATCGAAATTGATTGTTTGAATGATTGTATGTTTGGATATAGTATGCTAGCCTTGATTAATTAAAACCGTACTGAATTTGATCACATAGAAATCGAATGCTAGGATTGATAATCTAATTCTTGAATTTGGTTGTTTGAATTGATAAAACCGATTGAATGATTTTCAAATTGAAGTCGTATTGATTGTTTGATCGAAACCCTAATGTCTTGAAATTAAAATCGAATACTATCTTGTTTGATTGATTTAAACCGAATGCTTGAATTGAAATAGAAATCGCTTGCTAGGTTCAATGATTTATGAATTCTCGTCTTGATAATGATCCGGCTAGTATTGATAGTTTTCATACA
>NW_013623814.1:0-703 GCF_000695525.1 Brassica oleracea var. oleracea
AATAGTGTTATAAATTAATAAAATATTATATTTCTAGCAGAATTTTGTTTTAGTTTCATACCCTATTATACCAAATAATTTGCTTCGAATGAGTTAGAGTGAACCAAACGTAATTTAACCAAATAAATTAAATGTAGAGTAACCATTAAAAATCTGTAAATTAAAAAAAAAAATCAATTAATCTTTTCAGCGGCGGAGGTATTGAATGAAAGTATATAATTCTTATCTAATCAAATATCTCATTTTTTGTTTCCACATAGTAAATCATATATAGTTACATAACTAAATGGAACATAAAAATATGTTAGGTTTATATTCCAGTCCAAAACAATCAAATAATATGTCATCAATCAAATAATTATACATACCAAAACTGCAAACGGTCATGTATATACTTTTAATTTACACAAATCATAATTGATTTTTGTACTCTTATACATTTACTTTTGAATAAATTAGTACTTTGATTTTTTTTTATTATACTTCTTTTTTTGATTTAGATATTATGAAAGAAGAAATAAATGACTCAATGTAATAGAGTAAACATCTTAATTAGATACACAATATAAAAGTTTGTTACTGTTATATTTTTTCTATGTTTGCTTATTTTTTTGTTGGACATCATGTTTTCTTATTTTATGATCAAGTTATTATCTATGTATAAAACATATATTTTTATTATAATTTGGATATAAGAATTTTT
>NW_013623815.1:0-703 GCF_000695525.1 Brassica oleracea var. oleracea
GCAGGAGGAGATCGAGAGGTTGACTAAGCGGGTGGTGGAGGCTGAAGACGTCACGAGGGGGATGTCGAAAGTCACTAAACAGATTGAGACACTGGAGGTTAGTGAACTTTCTTTGCTGTTTCATTCCTCTTACATGTTTGATTTTAGTTATGTACTTCTTTAAGCGTGACTAACACTTTATCTTTTATGTTTCCATGTCCAGAAACAGGTACAAATCCTCTCTGGGCAGGTGGCTGACCTGGAGAAGGTTTGCTTCGAATGAAAAGCAAAAGTAAGACTCGACATAACTGTAGAGGTTGTTTGCAATTGCCTGTTTGAAAAACTTGATTGCTATATGTCTGTTCGAAATTGTTAATGTATATTTAAAAGTAGAACTAGAAGTAGAATTTAAAAATACGAAGCTAACTTGTTTAACCGTGGAAAAAACCAACTTGAACACACAAACATATTAACATGTAACCAAACCTTAAACTACAACGATAACTAGATGTCTAAGTAGAACTTAAAAGTAGGTATCATTAATTATCTTCTGGTTGTTGGTTGCTGTTATGAATGTTCGATAGTACTTAGCTGTAGTTAATTTTGGTGAGTGATTTGATGTCTAGTTACTGCTTGTAACAATTTGTAATGGCTTTTGTAATGAATGTTTGGTAGGTAGAGTTTGTTTAATTGTTCACAAACTAGTTTATAAACATAGCAAATC
>NW_013623816.1:0-703 GCF_000695525.1 Brassica oleracea var. oleracea
ATTTAAATTCCTGCGATACAAATAAATTCCAGTTCTTTTATAACAAAATCAATTTAAAAAAAATCTCCACAAAATAACCATAGAACACCACGAAGCTTTCATTCAAGCTCTTGAACACGTACATGTTACTCATCTAAAAACAAATCTGGTGATTTAATGTTGGCCTTCTTCTAGCTAGAATTATGATGGGTTCACTCAGGCGACAGTACTTATTTGAACCGCCGTATGGACTCATCCTCGTCAAGCTTTACTCGTCGAGGTTACTCACCAAGTCGCGGCTGTGCTCAAATATCGCCGCCGTGACCGCCTGTCCCGAAGCTCTAGAGTCGTCGCTTCTCGCTGTCGCGGCCATCTCAGATCGAGAACCTGGAGAGATCCTCCAATGGTGGATTTTTAATTATTTGCACAATTGATCCTCATAGCATCTCGTTATTTACAAATCGGCCCACGACTTTCAGATTATACATTTCAAAGATCTTAATAATTGCACGACGGTCCCTACTATCTTAGATGATTTGCATTTCTGCTCATAAACTTCCCATCTTGATTAAATATGTTCTTGATTTTGGCCCAAAATTTTAATTGTGCATTCTAGACACTATCAAATGCAAATGGAAAAATATATGCACTATATACATGGACAAATATATGCAATATACACAATGAAATGAAACTTAAAATAATTTAAAATTAACTCAAAAAA
>NW_013623817.1:0-703 GCF_000695525.1 Brassica oleracea var. oleracea
TACATACAACAAATACATGAAGAACGAAACAGAGGATCCTCTGTTTCTAACCAAATTTCTAATGGACCTGGATAAATCAAGGAAAACCCCTATAACCCATCAGTACAAAACTAACCATTTTGCAAGCGTCAGATGTAAAACAAGCACAACAACATGTGAACATGATAATTCAATCCATTCAAGTACTAAAATAGAAAATATTAATAAAGAACTGTCTTACGATCCTTAATTAATATGTTTCAATCGCCAAACAATAAAAAAACACTCTCAGACAATCCATTTTACGACATTATATATCATCTCCAGTTGTGACTGCAAGAAACAACAACACACAACAACACAACAGCTTTACCATCGAAAAACATATCTTTATGGGTGGCAGTGGTTTATTAGTGATTTACAATAATCACAAAATGTGGTAAAACGATTCATACCGCTTAACTCTCAAAATTAAAATTTTGTTCCATCTAGCGTTTGCTAGGCGCAATGGGTTAATAAAACCATTCTTTAAGAAAATAATTAAAATAATTAAAATAAATATTAAATTAAAATTCAGATATTTTAATACAAATATATACATATCTTTTTATATTTTCTACTGACTAACAAATATCATAATTTATATTATAAAAACTTTAAACACAATTATTCTGTAAAATATTAGTCATTAATATACAAATGTAAATCAAACAAAATATTTTTT
>NW_013623818.1:0-703 GCF_000695525.1 Brassica oleracea var. oleracea
GACAATGATGATCAGACTGAATTTGAGACTTCAGATATCCTTAAAGAAGCTAATTAAGATTTCGACATCATGTTGCTTTTGTCTTTGCATTTTCCTTTGGCTTTATGTTTTTGTTCTACTACTTTGAAATAAAGTTCTATCTATGAAATAAATTTGATTTTATATATCCAGTTAAACTTCTTAAGAACATTTAAACAAAACCAAATAAAACATTCTTATACTTAAGAAATGTCTAAAATGATGATCCTTGTCTATTTTTCAGAAATGAAAGAAGACAAGAACATGCTAGTGGTTGATAGTGGATTAAGCCATACTATATTAAAAGACAAAAGATATTTTGTTAACCTCACCCTAAGAAGTGCCAATATCAATACTATAGCAGGCACAGCCAGTCTTATTGAAGGCCATGGCCAGGCCCACTTAATGATGCCTAATGGCACGCATCTAGAAATTTCTGATGCATTATATTCTCCTAAATCAAAGAGAAATTTGTTAAGTTTCAAAGACATTCGTATGAATGGTCTACATGTTGAAACTAAGGGCGAGGGAAAGAAAGAATTCCTTTTGATTTATGAAAATGCTCAATGCCATAAGAAAGTCCTAGAGACTATCCCTGCTATATCTATGGGCCTTTATTGTGCCCATATAAACTAGATAAGCCTTTAACCAATGGCACGACAGGCTCGGCCATCCTGGTTCGGCT
>NW_013623819.1:0-703 GCF_000695525.1 Brassica oleracea var. oleracea
GGTTTCGGGTTTCGGGTTTGGGGTTTCGAGTTTGGGGTTTCGGGTTTCTGGTTTCGGGTTTAGGGTTTCGGGTATGGGGGTTGGGGGTTGGGGTTTCGGGTTTCGGGTTTCTGATTCTAGGGATTTAAACATAACACTCGTTAATTCCACGTAAGCACAAATCGTCGTAAAGTCCACGCAGGATGAAATCGTCGTAAATTCCACGTAGGAAGAAATCGTCGTAAATTCCACGTAGGATGAAATCGTCGTAAAGTCCTCGTAAGGTAAATCGTCGTAAAAACCACGTAAGACAACGAGGAAATAACGACGAAACCTAAAATTAAATATGGGGTTTGGAATATATGAAGTAGAAAATAAGGAATATGGGGTTTCGGGTTTCGGGTTTCAGGTTTCGGGTTTCGGGTTTGGGGTTCTAGGGATATATGAAGTAGAAAATTAAAGATGGGGGTTCGGGTTTCGGGTTTAGGGTTTCGGGTATGGGGTTTGGGGGTTAAAGATCGGGTTTCGGGTTTCTGATTCTAGGGATTTAAACATAACACTCGTTAATTCCACGTAAGCACAAATCGTCGTAAAGTCCACGCAGGATGAAATCGTCGTAAATTCCACGTAGGATGAAATCGTCGTAAATTCCACGTAGGATAAAATCGTCGTAAAGTCCACGTAAGGTAACGAGGAAATAACGACGAAACCTAAAATTAAATAT
>NW_013623820.1:0-158 GCF_000695525.1 Brassica oleracea var. oleracea
GATTCATCCTGGTTGGATTAGAATGTCGAAGAAGTTGTCATATTCCCGAACAGAGAAACCGGGATCACCTTATTTGAAAGAGGGATAACTTCTTCATCCTAACTCCTATGAGATTTATTCAACTTCCTGGTGATTCTCCACTACTTTATGTATCCAAA
>NW_013623820.1:392-703 GCF_000695525.1 Brassica oleracea var. oleracea
TTCATCCTAACTCCTATGAGATTTATTCAATTTTCTGGTGATTCACCACTACTTTATGTATCCGCATCAAGCTTTGAACATCGCGATTCATCCTGGTTTGATTAGAATGTCGAAGAAGTTGTAATATTCCCAAACAGGAAAACTGAGATCACCTTATTTGAAAGTGGGATAACTTCTTCATCCTAACTCCTATGAGATTTATTCAACTTTCTGGTGAATCTACACAACTTTATCTATCCAAATGAAGGTTTTTATATAACGATCCATCCTGGTTTGATTTGAATGACGAAGAAGTTGTCATATTCCCAAAC
>NW_013623821.1:0-703 GCF_000695525.1 Brassica oleracea var. oleracea
TGGGAGGCAATAAAAACACGATATGTGGGAGCTGATCGTGTGAAAGAAGCTCGTCTTCAAACCCTAATAGCTGACTTCGACCGTCTATAGATGAAAGAAACTGATTCAATCGACAGTTTTGTTGGGAGACTCTCCGAGTTATCTACAAAGTCAGCATCTCTGGGTTAGGATATTGGAGAACCAAAAATTGTCAAGAAATTTCTTAGCAGTCTACCTCGAAAGAAATATATACATATAATAGCAGCACTTGAACAAGTCCTTGATCTCAACAAAATAAGCTTTGAGGACATCGTGGGACGATTGAAAGCTTATGAAGAAAGAATCTGTGAAGATGAAGAAGAGAAAACTGAGGATCAAGGTCACAACAAGCTGATGTTTGCTAACGCAGACTTTCAGTCGAATCAAGAGAGGTACGACTCTGGAAGAGGTAGAGGAGGACGATATGGAAACAGAGGAAGAGGTTGAGGTCAAAGCGGTTATTATCAAAACGGAGGCACAACCAAAACGGAGGGTACTATAGACAAGAGAGAAATGCTTCTAAGGTCATATGCTATAGATGTGATAAGCTAGGACACTTTGCGTAAAATTTCCCGGACAGATTGCTTAAGCTCCAAGAAACCCATGAGAATGAAGAAGACACTACCCATGAAGCAGATGAGTTAATGATGCATGAGGTTGTGTACCTCAACGAGCGTAACATCAC
>NW_013623822.1:0-703 GCF_000695525.1 Brassica oleracea var. oleracea
GTCTTGTTGCAGAGAAGGTGGGATCCGTTCAAAGTGGCTAAGATGTACAAAAAAGAAGTGAACACTCTGGTGGAGCGAGAGTCTCTAGTAGTACTAAGTATTTTAATTAAAGTGTTTTCGTTTTGTATTTCATTATGTCTTTAAGTATCAGAAACCTTAGTGTGGAAAAGTTATCAAAAACATAATTAAAAAATCAAATCAGAGAAATCTGATCAGCTTTCATTCCCTTTTCATCTTCGATTGACATCTTTCCAACCCTAATTTCATCTTGTGATAATGTGAGCTTATCAAGTGAATTTCAGTTTGATAAAAAATTTGGGATTTCGAGGCACCAGTTACCACACTCCAGGGTATTGAGAGCATGCTAAATTCCTTTGTTATGGATAATGTGAAAATGATGCAGCATGCTATTATTAAAGCAATTATCGATTTCATTGGCAAATCGACTTCCTCCATGACCATTCCCACCAACGAAGAAACTGTTGGAGACAAAAATCATAGTGGGCTATCTCCCTGGACAAGTTTGGTGACTATTCTTCTCCCACACATCATGAGAATATAAATCCCGGAGCCAATATGTTTGTCAGAACATATGATGCTGTAAGAAAGGTTATTGAAGAACTAGAGGCCACCTCCAACCATGATGAGGGATTTTTCTATAATAACTTCGTAGTTCCTATTGTTCATCCTTGATTTGTTTTTA
>NW_013623823.1:0-703 GCF_000695525.1 Brassica oleracea var. oleracea
TGTTAAAATCTGTTATGTCCTTAAAACCCAATCCTCCCTCCTCCTTGCAGACACAAATTTTGTCTCATGATTTCCAATGCATACCTTTTGTACTCCCCCCTGGACTCCACCAAAACTGTGCTACAGCACTCGTTAACTTTTTAACTGTTGCCTTCCGTAACCGATAAATAGACATGACATGGTTTGGCAGGGCCGTAACCACCGACTTAATAATTACCTCTTTTCGTCCTTTGGTAAAAAATCTAAAAGTCCAACCATTAACCCTATTATTCAAGCGTTCTTGTACAAAACCGAATCTGCCAATATTCTCTGGCATACCAAGATAAGATCCCATTCCTCCTACGTTTTGTATACCCAAAATGTCTCTCATCTCTTGTCTCTTAGATTCCTCAATCTTGTGTCCAAATTGGATCGAAGATTTTTGGAAATTAATAAGTTGGCCAGAAACCTCCTCATACTCCTTTAGAATCCGTAGTATTGTTTGACACTCCTCTATTTGTGTCTTGCAGAAGAAAATAAAAGACTATCATCTGCAAAAAGTAGATGAGAGGTCGGGGGGCATGCTCTTGCCACTTTCATACCCGTTATTTTTTTCTCTCTCTCTGCCTTTTTGATATTTGCTATTAATATCTCAGTACACATAATAAAAAGATACAGGGATAATGGATCCCCTTGCCTTAAACCTCTGTTTGGAATTATGAGC
>NW_013623824.1:0-703 GCF_000695525.1 Brassica oleracea var. oleracea
GATTTTCATTACTTGTGTATAGAATTCTATTGATTGTTATTAACTTTCAAAGTAAGAAATTAATGGTGGTAGAAAAAAAATTAAAAAAAATCATTTCAATTAAAGAAATTCTTAAAAAACTTTAAAAAAAGTTTTTGTCACAAAAAAAAATCTCAAGAAATAAAATGACCAAAAAATTTAATTTCTACTTCTTACTTCATAGATATATAAATAATAAAAAATAAAAATTATTTTTTTATATAATTTCGAAATATATGTTTTAAATTTGAATTTTTGTAAAAAAAAATTTGAAATATTATTTTGAAATGTTTTTAAAAAAAATTTGAAAGTGCTTTTTAAAATTATTTTTACAATTTTTATTTTATATTTTTCATATTTTTTTCTATTTTTTTAAGTTGTGAATTGTATTATGTTAAAGTTGTGATTTGTATATTATTTCATTCTTCAATTTGAGTTTTTGTATGTGAGTGTATTTTATTACATTGATTTCAAAAATCTTATGGGTATAGATGATATTCTCAAAGTTGAGTACTATGAGTAAAAACAAAGGAAATTTACATCCCAATAACAACAGATTTTAATAGAATCTTAAAATCAATGAAAGCTAAATTTTTCCAATAACAAATGATTTTGAGTGGAATTTAAAAATCATCATCCCAATAACAATGGATTCTATTAAGATTTTAAAAATTCACAAACCAAT
>NW_013623825.1:0-703 GCF_000695525.1 Brassica oleracea var. oleracea
TCGAGAAATATGGCACAAACACAAACCAGATTTTTTATTTCTATCTGTTGCAAGGATTTCAAGCACATTTTGGCTATGAAAATTTGGTTACTGTGGATCCAGAGGGTAGGAGTGGGGGTTTAGCGCTTTACTACAATAATGAATTTCAAATCAAGATTTTATATACCAGTAAACAGATGATAGATGTTGAAGCGGTTGCTCTTGGGAAAACGGTTTTTCTGACTTTTGTTTACGGCGATCCGGTTCCAAAGATGAGGGAACAGGTATGGGAACGGTTGACTCAATACGGGTTAGCTAGATCCAAACCTTGGTTTATTATTGGAGATCTGAATGAAATAACTGGGAACCACGAGAAGGATGGCGGGTCGCTAAGAAGTGCAGCTTCTTTTGTTCCGTTTAATAATATGATCAGAAATAGTGGTCTATTGGAATTCCCTGCTAGGGGGAATAAAATGCCATGGCAAGCAAGGAGAGGAAAAGGAAAAGGGGCAGTGACGGTTAGATGCCGGTTAGATAGTGCATTAGCGAACGAAGATTGGCACACGCTATTCCCATGCTCATATACAGAATACCTTGGGATGGTAGCATCGGATCATCGCCCAGTAGTGGCGTTTATAGAAGACAAAATTCACAGGAAGAAAGGACAATTTCGGTTTGACAAACGGTGGATTGGACAAGAAGGATTTATGGAATCATTAGTCTC
>NW_013623826.1:0-703 GCF_000695525.1 Brassica oleracea var. oleracea
GTTTTAATGCATAGTTGCATCTTTCACTAACATATGATGAAGGTCAACGAGGTTTGGAATCTTTCTTGTCTCCGTTTCTCTAGAAAATATCGATTAGTCCACCAATTTAGTGAGTACTATGAAGTTTTACTAAATTAATTTACAAAAAATAAAAACGATGTCCATTTACCTTGAAAGAGAGTTTTATATACATTAATACAAATGTAAAACGAGTTTAGAAATTTTAAAACAACACAAAAGAACATAGGCTTCAGTATATAGAGCATTTACCGAAAGATTCAATATTTTCGTAAGGGTTAACACATAGATTTTGAGAAAAATTCAAAAATTCAAAAAAACTGTTTTATTGCATAGTTGGATCCTTCACTAACATATGATGAAGGTTAAAGAGGTTTAATGCATATTTGTCTCCGTTTTTCTAGAAAATAACGATTTTATATTGGTTAGTCCACCAATTTAGGGATGATTATGAAGATTTACGAAATTAATTGACAAAAAATTAAAACAATGTCCATGTACCATGAAAGAGAGCACAATATACATTAATAAAAATGTAGAATGTGTTTAGAAATTTTAAAACAACACTAAAGATCATAGGCTTCAGTATATATAACATTTACCAAAAAACTCAATATTTTGGTAGGGGTTAACTTAATGATTTTGAAAAAAATTTAAAAATATGAAAATTCTGTTTTAATGCATA
>NW_013623827.1:0-702 GCF_000695525.1 Brassica oleracea var. oleracea
CCTTGCTCTCATGTATCTGCAACGACGCCTGCAACTCATCTACCGTGAGACTGTCAATATCTTTGGATTCTTCGATTGAACAGACCACGAAGTTGAAATTTTCGGTGAGACTGCGAAGGATCTTCTCAACAATCTTGACATCATCAATATTTTCTCCACAATTCTTCATGTCATTGGTCGTCTCCATGACTCTTCCAAAGTAACAGGCTACCGTTTCTCCAATCTTCATCTCCAGTATTTCAAAGCTCTTCCTGAGTCTTTGAAGTTGTGCTCGCTTCACTCGAGCACCTCCCTGATGCTTCACTTTCATCGAATCCCAAAGTTGCTTAGACGTCTCCTTCTGAGTGATGGTTTTCAGAATGGTCTTGTCAATTGATTGAAACAAGTAGTTCTTGGCTTTGAGGTCTTTGAGCTTTGCTTCTTCAAGGGCTTTTTGTTGTGCTTGATCAGGGGCAGCAACGCTTCTCAGATCCTCGTATCCTGGATCAATGACACACCAATACTCCTTGGAGCGCAGAAGGTTCTCCATGAGCAAACTCCAGTGATCGTAATCTCCGTCGAACTTTGGAACCGATGGTGTGGTGAAGTTCTTGTCTGACATCGTCTTGGTAGTGTTTCTCTCTTTGAACACTCACTGTATTTGCTCTGATACCAGATAAAGGAACTTAGAAGTCTGAATGATTTCTTGTTATTGAATGAAAA
>NW_013623828.1:0-702 GCF_000695525.1 Brassica oleracea var. oleracea
CAAAGTGGGTCAAGGCAGCAGAGAGAAGTAACACAAGAGGCGCTCAGCATCAAGGAAAACGCAGAGGTGATAGCGAGGGATCAAGCCACAGAACTTATAGAAGGGAGGAGGTACGATCTGGTGATCAGGAGACGCGTACTAGGCCCTTTTCTGGTCAAACAAGTGCTCAACGAAATCCCATTGGCACACGAGAGGAGTCTAGGGAGGAAGGAGAGTTTAAGGTCTCTGATGAGAGCTCGCTGAATCCACCTTCTCAGGAGTTCCAGTTGGAGTTAGCTAGGACTCAAGCAGAGGGAACAGAGGTAGTCTCGGATCCTACTGATGAGGGTATGGGGTTACAAATAGTAAATGGTCTGTTTGAGGAACAGGAAGGTCGTGTAGAGGATGATGATATGGAGATGGATGCTCTTGAGGCTAACCTGTTGGAAAGCGGTTTCGATTTGGGGGCGGAAGAGGATTTTCAAACTCTTTCGGAGGAAGAGGATGAGAAAGCTTTGGCCAAGGGAGATGAGGTCCCTATACAAGAAAAGGGTCTAGTGGAGAGTGATACTAACAAGGGCGAAAGCAAGGGAGCAGGGGACGCATCGTCGAAGCAAGGGAATCGAAAGCGAATTTTCAAGCCTACTTCGAGCACTGTAGGAAGCACCAAGATGCGTATTGCTAATGCTCTGGTTAAGCATGCTGCTTCCAAGGGAGTTACGC
>NW_013623829.1:0-202 GCF_000695525.1 Brassica oleracea var. oleracea
GCCCATAGCACCATTTCGGAAACGCCCAGAAACCATAAAGGGCGGTGGATAGGCTTGTCAATTTTTCGGGCACAAATTCAGCCTTTTTGACCCTCAAACGGGCTGCAGAAACGTAAGGGACGTAAAAAAAGATCCCAATCGGATTTTCAGGTTGTTTTTGATGCTTTCTTAACGCCATTAACCTCGATGCACTATTCCGCTG
>NW_013623829.1:239-702 GCF_000695525.1 Brassica oleracea var. oleracea
ACAAATGATATATGGAAACGCGAGTGATGTACTAACGGGTGCGATCATACCAGCACTAATGCACTGGATCCCATCAGAACTCCGCAGTTTAGCGTGCTTGGGCGAGAGTAGTACTAGGATGGGTGACCTCCCGGGAAGTCCTCGTGTTGCACCCCTATTTATTTTTATTCCCTTTTTTTCGGCCAAAAATGAGTCTAAACTTAGAAACCTCATAACTTTTGAACCGTGGGGAACTACGTCGCCCATAGCACCATTTCGGAAACGTCCAGAAACCATAAAGGGCGATGAATAGGCTTCCCAAATTTTCGGGCCCAAATTCAGCCGTTTTGACCCTCAAACGGGCTGCAGAAAGGTAAGGGACGTAAAAAAATATCCCAATCGGATTTTCAGGTTGTTTTTGATGCTTTCTTAACACTATTAACCTCGATGCACTATTCCGCTGAAAAAAAAACAGTCAGAAAAT
>NW_013623830.1:0-438 GCF_000695525.1 Brassica oleracea var. oleracea
GAGACGATCCCGATGCACGGGAACTGCTCACCGAACAACGTCGAAGATGGGCTGCGGGGCGGGGTTCATCCTCGGTCCTAAAACAAAAATTAATACATCAAAAATCTTTTCAAATCATTTCTATTTTTAATGTTTTCATTTATATATTTACAAAAGGTTTTATAAACGTTTTAAAAAAACTATTAAACCTTTTATTATACATAGTTTATTACTAGAAACTTATAAAAAATAATTAAAAAATTTAAATTTTTTATTATACATGATATATATATATATATATATATATACAAAATTATAAAAAAAAATTATAAATGTAGAAAAATGTTGTTAAATATTTTTAAAATTAAAAAAAAAACGTTTTATTATACATAGTTTATTAGTGGGAACTTACAAAAAATTATAAAAAATTTTAAAATTTTTATTATACATGATTTATAT
>NW_013623830.1:614-702 GCF_000695525.1 Brassica oleracea var. oleracea
CAAAAACGTTTTAAAAATAGTAAAACGTTTTGAATTTTAACAAAAAAATAATAATTCCAAAAAAAACTAAAACAACAATCCAAACAAC
>NW_013623831.1:0-702 GCF_000695525.1 Brassica oleracea var. oleracea
TCTTCAAACCGGAAAGCTTCATGTTAGTTATCGCCATGTCTTTGAAGTGTTTCAGTGAAAGCTTTTATGTTTTGAGATATAAGGATTTGCAGAGATTGATGAGTTTCTGTGCATCTCAACGAAGATACCTATATATAGATGCAGCTTCCGCCTGATAGAGATGGATCTCCGAGAAGTAGTGAATCCTCCAGCGACAATGACGCTCATCAATCCTGATAGAGATGGATCTCCGTCGAGAACGCAGCAAGAGAACATAGACCGAGGCACAAGCATCGACGCTCGCTGACTCCACCGTCTCTCAACGAAGTCGTAACACCAGAGCCCATCGAGTTATCTTCGGAGATAAAGTCAACCGTCATAGAAGATTTTCAGACCGTGCTTCTATAACGCATCGTAATTGAGCTTCAACAATGAATGACGGGTTTGACTGGAACGGTGCGAACCGTAGCTTCACCGCTCGCTTTCACCGAGGGTATAGTATAATCGTGAGAAGAGAATAAGATCTGGTGCAGGGAAGAGGTGGAGTGCGACATCTATATATATAGAATCTCAGATCCAGAAAGCCAAAAGACTCCACTTATGAGATCAAACTGCGTTTAAGAATAGAGAGGAGATTGATTGCTCGATAGGGGATTGATTGCAATGAAAGCCAGAACGGCGATCGCACAAAACGAAGACGACGGAGAAGACGAAAAGAAAAGG
>NW_013623832.1:0-702 GCF_000695525.1 Brassica oleracea var. oleracea
TATATATTGTTGTCATTAGCTATATCAAGCATGTGGCTTTGACCTTTTGGTGGGTTGATGACTCTACTAATAATCTGACTTTGAACTCGTTTGATCGCATAAAGCTCTGCTAATCATCTAACTTAGAGTTCGTTTAATTATTTACTATAATCATCTAACCAACCGATGTATTGTCTTATGAAATATAATAAACTGGAGTAACATTTAACTAAAACTTGGTAACTGCAGTTAGATAGTTTAGCGACGATTAAAATGGAAAAGCAACTTTCTCTAGTTCTTTCTTATCGGTGGACATCCCTTATCGGTGGACCTGGTCCCCTGGACATTTCATAATTAAGAAAGATAATTTTAAAAAACTTATGATATTGTATGTTTTAATTTTCAAATATAACTATCAAAGTTACAAATATCAAAAGTATCACTAATTTAACGTTTTAGGAAGGGTTTGTACAGTGTTACAAAAAAAGGAAGGGTTTGTTAAAAAATAAGAAGGAACGGGAAACGTTTCATAAACTTTGAAACCTTACGAAATTTATATAGGGAAATAAATATAAGGAATAATAATATACTAGTTCAGGTCACATTCGATTGTAGAAAAACGCATGTGGTCAAATATTGTTGTCTCGGAAAAAAAAATAAAGAGCAGAAATAACAAGAAACAACGACGCATTGGCATTGGATCAGTCTTTTGGATTTTCCGAA
>NW_013623833.1:0-134 GCF_000695525.1 Brassica oleracea var. oleracea
AAGACCATTCTCGACGGACTGAAGAAACGCTTAGAGGCCAAAAAAGGTAGATGGGCCGATGAACTCGAGGGAGTCCTCTGGTCTCACCGTACCACCCCAAGGCGAGCAACGGGAGAAACTCCCTTCGCTCTGGT
>NW_013623833.1:154-702 GCF_000695525.1 Brassica oleracea var. oleracea
TGGTATACGGCACGGAATGCATGATTCCCGCGGAAGTTGAATTTCCTGGTGTTCGAAGAAGGTTATTACCCGAACGAGAGGAACTCAACGATGCTATGCTCTTGGATGATCTCGACCTCATTAACGAGCACCGGGATCGAGCCCTTATCCGAATCCAAAACTACCAGCACGCCGTTGCAAAATACTATAATTCCAACGTACGAAATCGTAGGTTCAATCAGGGGGATCTGGTCCTTCGCAAAGTTTTCCAAAACACCGCTGAACGAAACGCGGGAAAACTCGGAGCAAACTGGGAAGGTCCCTATAAAATCAAAAAAGTCGTCCGACCAGGTTCTTACGAAATAGCCAACATGCAGGGCATAAAAATTCCTAGAACCTGGAACGCGATGCATCTCAAAAAATACCATCACTAAACGAACCAACCCGCAATCACTGAACTACGAGACGGCTTGATCTTCGCAAGGAGTACGTAGGCAGTTTGCCGAAAGGCAAATTCAGCTTTCCCCCCTCATTAAAAAGGGGGGAGTGGGTACGTATACTCGTATACT
>NW_013623834.1:0-702 GCF_000695525.1 Brassica oleracea var. oleracea
CTACCAGGGAAGTCAGAGACGAATCCCAAGGAGTTTGTGAATGCTGTCACACTTAGGAGTGGAAAAACGATTGAGGGATCGAATAAGAAAGAGATCGACCGATCTCAGGAACAGATCGACCGATCCAAGGGGACGGAGATCGACCGATCTGGTCCATGTGGATCGACCGATCCCGTGTCAACGAAGCCAAATTCCTCTGAACCTGAAGAGGTGTATGTGGCGCCTCCTGCTTATGTTCCTAAGGCTCCATACCCATCCAGACCAAAGCAAAAGATCAAAGAACGTGAGTACGAGAAGCTAAAGAACCTTGTTGGGGAGTTACATGTGAGATTGCCATTCGTTGAAGCGGTGAAGATGGTACCTTCTCTTAAAAGGTACATGAAGGAGATTCTTACCGATAAGATGAGCCTAGAGCGTGGTGTGTTGATGCTCAATGAGGAATGTAGCGCAGTTCTACAAAATGTCATGCCTAAAAAGCGTGAAGATCCCGGAGCATTTGTTCTACCATGCCGCATTGGATCACTTACCTTTGAGAGGAGTCTCTGCGATCTGGGTTCAGGAGTGAGCCTAATGCCTTTTTCTGTCTCTGAGAGGCTAGGCATGACGAACTACAAACCTACAAGGATTTCCTTGGTCCTTGCTTACCGATCAGTGTGAAGACCAGTCGGTGTACTAGAAAACATCCCTGTTGGTGTTGGAAAG
>NW_013623835.1:0-702 GCF_000695525.1 Brassica oleracea var. oleracea
TTAGCACAGATGGCAAGAGGAAAGCAGACACTATCAAGAAGCTACATAAGCAGGTTCGCTCAAACATTAAAGCCAAAACCGAAGGATACAAAAGATATGCCAACAAGAAGAGAAAGGAGGTGATCTTTAAAGAGGGTGATCTTGTTTGGGTTCACTTGAGGAAAGAACGGTTTCCAGAAGAAAGAAAGTCGAAACTTATGGCTCGGGTTGATGGTCCTTTCCAGATTCTTAGAAAGATCAATGACAATGCTTATCAACTTGACTTACAAGGTAAGTATGATATTTCTTCGAGTTTTAATGTGTTTGATCTTTCTCCTTTTCTTGTAGACGATCCAGATTTGTGGACAAATCCTTTTAAAGAAGGAGGGAATGATGTGCCCCAGTCCATGGACCAGACTGATCAGAACGCTCCAGACGTCCCAGTTGAGGTTCATCATTCCGATCAGATCAGACAGACCAATCGGGCTGTGTACCGTCTCGATCCACTTACGTCCGGAATGAAGCTTCGACCAAGTCCACGTCCTAAAGACCAATCTGACCGAACCAGTACGCGACCTTCCCAGCCATCTCGACAAGCCAAAGCCAGCAGCCGAGCCAGACTTGACTTTGATCATGCCAGACTTGACAAAGAACATGCCAGACTTGACAAGGAACATTCCAGACTTGACTTGGATCATGCCAGACTTGAGAAAGATCATGCCA
>NW_013623836.1:0-702 GCF_000695525.1 Brassica oleracea var. oleracea
CCTCCATTTGTACCAGGTTCGGAGATTCTTTTTGGCAAAGCAATCTTGTCATCAGATTTACTCATCGTTTCACCTAAAACAATTCAAAATGGTAATGTCAAAGATATGTTTTATAATGACTTATAAAAGTTTTGTTTATCTACACTTGTAAATCATAATAGATCAATCTAAAATTGATGAACCACATCAACAATGCAAGAACTAGCAATGAAATATATCGCAAATGACAAAAAAAAAACCTAATCTACTCTATTCAAAGTTACGACATACTAAACCTAAAGGCCACAACCTCTAACAAAATTAGTCAAATATAACACTAATATCAATTACACATCTATTATAGGCAGAGCGAGAAGAAGAATCGCCAAGAAGAACCAATAACATTACCGGAGTTAAGAGAAATCGATGGTAATTGAAAACCACCAGTGAAAAGTAGGTTTTTTTAATCAAAAAAATGGAGACCGGTGGAATATAAAAACAGATCAAAAGATGCGGTTGTGGATTTGTATCGGAACAGACGCGAACGGAGGAAGACGATGAAAGGTCTCGTCTTTTTACCCTTAATTGTGATGGTTTTATTTTTAAGGCCCAATTTTGATTATCAAAGTTTAAGGTCCAGTTATATATGGTTTAATACTTAGAAAATAATACTATGGTTTTATAAACTATTATAGATTTACAAGCTCTTGTAAAGTATTTATA
>NW_013623837.1:0-702 GCF_000695525.1 Brassica oleracea var. oleracea
GAAAAAATTAATGAACAGAAACAAGAGCATATAAAATTATTATGTGCAGTTGTAAATAAAAATAAAGGATGAGCATTAGAATACTCAGAAGAGGAAGGAAAGCTAATAAACAAAAAACCGAAGAAATCAAAATAATAGAAAGTTTGATAAATTTATAAAAATGGACGAATTTATAGATCAAACTAGCGAATATCACCCAAAATTATACTCTATACGAGGAATACCCTATAAAGAAAAAATTCTACCTTTGGAAAGAAATATGATTGAAAACACTTAATATAAGATGAGAGCAAATATAAGAGAAGATCATTAAATGAGTCATTCGTTGAGAGTAATACGTGGAATACTAAACAATCAAACTGAAATAATCCGTAACATACCAATAAACCAAGTTAAAATAAATAGAATAGTGCAAGAAAAATTAGATAAAATTATAGATTCAATTGAACATATTGGAAAAATACAAAAATATATTTGTGAAATAAAAAATAGTATAGACATACTAGATGAACTTGACAAATTACAATGACTGGATGACGTATAAATAACAACAAAAAACCTAACAGAAACCGTTAATAAATTAACTGAAAAATTATGACAGAAAAACTTGGAGACCAAATAAAAATAATACTAAAAAATACAAAAAATAGAAAAAAAACAAGATAACGATTTAGAACAACTAAAACAACAGAATAAAGAACT
>NW_013623838.1:0-702 GCF_000695525.1 Brassica oleracea var. oleracea
TTATATCTTTAAAACTCAATAGGCTGCTCTTGCACTTAGAGCTGGGTTAATATAAGGCATCGTTGATTTCTAGATGCATACCCTTAGGCAATAATATATTAGCCTAGCCATAGTCTTCTTTCATACTGCCGATACCTGTTTTAGTACTTATATTGGCGTTTTTCAGTGTACTCATATAGAAAAATCATTCATTCATTAAATATAAGCAGGCAATGCAATATAAATAAATTCAAGGAGATAAAAATCAGAGAAAGCATACAAGCAAAGCAATCACACAAGTTTGATATTGAAATCAGATTATCAACTTGGTTCTTTTAGGCAATCATAAGTCTCATATTCCATAAGATCATCTTGATCATGTTCGAAATTATTTTCACCATCTTTATAAACCAAGTGGGCTTCAGGATTCTTTCCTTTGAGACTCTCTTTGACAAAGGTCACAAAAATGTTTGGGAGTCCTTCATATCTTAGCCCAATGGTTCCCTATTCCACATCTATGGCACACTGATTTGGTCGAGCTTTGTGGTTTAAAGGATATACCATGGCCACGGCCTTGACCATGGTTTAAATTGGATTGATACCCACGGCTTCTGCCATAGTGATTCCCACGGCCAAATGTGTTATAGTGGCCATGGCCTCATCCTTTCCACACTCCACGGATTCAATTAATCATGCAATTAGGGTTTAACAATCAATGGATTT
>NW_013623839.1:0-702 GCF_000695525.1 Brassica oleracea var. oleracea
CCTTCACCAACATATGATGAAGTTCAAAGAGGTTTGGAACTTTTGTTCTCTTCGTTTCTCTAGAAAATAGATGTTATTGTATTTAGTCCACCAATTTAAGGGGTATTATAAAGTTTTACTAAGTTAATTAACAAAAAAATTAAAACGATGCCCGTGTACCATGAAAGAGAGTTAAATATACTATAATACAAATGTAGAATGTGTTTAAAAATTTTAAAACAACACTAAAGAGTATATAGAGCATTTACCGAAAATTCAATATTTTCGTAAGGGTTAACCCATAGATTTTGAGAAAAATTCAAAAATATGAAAATACTGTTTTAATGCATAGTTGCATCCTGCACCAACGTATTATGAAGTTCAAAGAGGTGTGGAATTTTTGTTGTGTCAGTTCCTCTAGTAAATAACGATTTTATAGTGGTTAATCCACCAATTTAGGGACTGTTATGAAGTTTTAGTAAATTAATTGACAAAAAAATAAAACGATGTCCATCGTTCACCAACATATGAAAATTCAAAAGTATGAAAATATTGTTTTAATGCATATTTTCATCGTTCACCAATATATGGTAAAGTTTATAGAGGTTTCAAACTTTTTATGTCTCCCGTTTTCTAGCAAATAACGATTTTATAGTGGTTAGGCCACCAATTTAGCGACTGTTATGAAGTTTTACTTAATTAATTGACAAAAAAATTAAAATG
>NW_013623840.1:0-702 GCF_000695525.1 Brassica oleracea var. oleracea
ATAGTACTTTAATCTAACGGATGAAACACATTTTTTTTTTATTTATCTCTTTTTATCTTTCTTTTTCAGATCTGAGATCTTCATCCCCCTTCCTCATCTTTTCTTTCCCTTCTAAGAATCTCACCTCCTCATCTCTTTTTCAACTCTACGAATCTCACCTCCTCTTTCTTCTCCGGTAGTGCAAGGTGTGGTGTCCTCTCCGTTCATCTCCTCTCTGGTGGTGCAAGGCAGTATAGCAGTCCAGTCTCCGGTCGTCTCCTTGGTGGTCGCAGACTCGCAGTCCAATCTCTTTTCTTTTCCTCTGCAGTCTTGTCTCCTCTCTGCTCCCCTGAAGTCCAAGCTTCTCTCTGCTCTTCCACAGTCCAAGCTCCTCACTGATTCACGGTGGCAGCTACATCTCAGCATCCCCACACACAAACATCTCCAACAGAAGTTTTTCTTATGCCTTTAGTTTTCACTTATTAGATCTAGCTTTTTGTTTGGATACTAGAATTTTCAGATCGACATTTCTGTTATATTTGGGAATTTCAGATTTTTTCTTATAATACTCTAATGTTGTAAAACAATTTACTTAAATCTTATATTCTGAAAATCAGTTTGTATAGATTCGTATTCAACAATGGATCTATTGCTAAATCTGCTACATAAATCATTATTTTGCTATTATAACGTGTTTGTTGGTAATTTGAATCCAACATTTTA
>NW_013623841.1:0-702 GCF_000695525.1 Brassica oleracea var. oleracea
AATGAAAGTCACAAAAATGACATTCATTAAAGGGTAAAATGTCACTATTGCCATTGTGTTATAAGAATTAAAAAAAAACAAACAATTCATTTCCTTCACTCGCGACTCTTCGAACCGTGTCGTCTCCGGCTCGGGAATCTTCAAACCCTCCCCGGCCCTGTCGTCTCTGGCTCGCGAATCATCGTCTCCGGCTCGGGAATCATCGTCTCAAGCTCGGGAATCATCGTCTCCGGCTCGGGAATCATCTTCTCCGGCTCGCTAATCATCTTCTCCGGCTCGCTAATCATCTTCTCCGGCTCGCTAATCATCTTCTCCGGCTCGCTAATCATCTTCTCCGGCTCGCTAATCATCTTCTCCGGCTCGCTAATCATCTTCTCCGGCTCGCTAATCATCTTCTCCGGCTCGCTAATCATCTTCTCCGGCTCGCTAATCATCTTCTCCGGCTCGCTAATCATCTTCTCCGGCTCGCTAATCATCTTCTCCGGCTCGCTAATCATCTTCTCCGGCTATCTAATCATCAGCGTCACACTCTCTACTCTCAAAATCGGACACAAATCACTATGTAACTTTTCAAAATTAGGGTTTTTGAATTAAAATTTGTGAAGCTTGCGTTTTGATTTTGATTTGTTTTTTACTCTTTCTTATTAACCAGCTTAGCAAATGAAAGACTTTTGAATTGTGGGAACACAAAGTTGTTGGAGC
>NW_013623842.1:0-484 GCF_000695525.1 Brassica oleracea var. oleracea
CCTTCATTAACTCCATCTCCCTCTCGAAAACGTAGTCATCCGCCCACGTCTTCCAATGGCTCCCGACAGAGCCGCGACACTCACGGAAGTCGCCCAGCGAGTTAAAAGCGTCCTTAAGATTCCCGTACTCAACCTGGAATTGAGAAGCGCGAGTCTTCATCACCTCCACAATTTCCCTCTTGCCTTTCCGTTCCGCCCTACGAACAGCTCTGGTGTGATCACGAGCGAGTTGAGCGTCTCGCGCCAACATCTCGTCTCGCATGCGAGCAAGGTCCTTTTCCGCCTTCTCCGCTTTAAAGCGATAGATCATGGCCTCTCTATGGCTCGCCTCAATGGCCGATCCAAGCAAGTTCAAGCCCTATAAAACCGATTGACACGTTATAAGCAAAAATAAAAAATAAAAAATAAAAAAATAACAATCGTCAAAATTCTTAAATTTTATACCCCGTTGATGATACGAGATCCTTCCGCGACGACTTTCGGC